>NW_019394312.1:0-207344 GCF_000612105.2 Orussus abietinus
ATCTAACAAGGAAGGTACCTGAGGTGTCCCCCTCCGATTTTGTTCATTTTTAAATATGTTATAGAGGACTAAAATCTAAGGGACCCGTGTTTTTTTTTATCGGCGGATAAACACTTTTAGGGGGTCAAATCAGGCTTCAAGGTTGGCTGTGCAATGGGGTGAGTCGGCTGTTTCATATATAAGCTCGCGACCGATTTTCATGAAACAACCGTCAAAATGTAGGGGATGAAGAATTATGAAACGTGCATTTGGAATTTTTCGAAAAAATCCATTTTTAAGGGGTGAGCCACCCCTTTGAATACTTCTTTTACCCCTTACGCGAGCAGTAATTGCTCTATCCAAATGAAACTTGGTTAATTTATAGACCAGAACAATACAAAAAAAGTAGGCAATTATTACGAATCAATATTCGGTCGAGGGTGCTTCATCGCGTACTCTTCCTCGGTAATCGAGATGACTTTCAACGTTTTCATTAAACCTTCGTTCGTTTAAATTTTGTTAATATTTCATTTTCATTATTCGTTTCATTCTCCGTTACCCCTTCGAATATCTGCTGCAGTTGTCCTACACTTGCACGATGCACTTGCACCCATCGCTGTCACTTCAATTTCCATACATTCGTACTTCGTCTAATTCAAAGTCGGGGCGTTTTTCAAATCATGGTAAAAATAATTACTCCAATACGTTATCATCGATAGGAATGCAATTAGACTCTTCTTGTGGCAAACCTATGTACCATAATTTGCATAAAAATTGGCGCACGTTCGGCTATTCGAATCGCTCGCGAGTAGACGTAACCGTGGCCATTATTGTCCCGGTAATCACGGTAAAAATAATTCCCCCGATACGTTATCATCGATAGGAATGCAGTTATACCCTCCTCGTGGCAAACCCATCTAGCATAATTTCTACAGAAATTGTAGCATTGCAGCACTTCCTGCTATGTCGATTGTTCGCAACTAGACGTAACCGTGGCCACTTTTGTCCTGCGATCGGCCGAGCGCATCTGGACCGACCGAGAGGAAAAGGAGGAGAGAAAAGGAGCGTCGAGGGGCCGCTCGAAGATTCAGCCATATCCGGATGGAAGAGTACGCTCGGCAGCCCACCACCGGGACCTACAGCGGGCCCAGCCAGTCGGAAGATATTAATAACAAAATATGATATAATGGGGGCATCCCTTGCGAAACACAATACAATGTTTATGCTACGGATTAGCCGATGTTGGCGGGCGCCGTGAAAAGTATCGTCCGGGCGGCAGTCGGGGGCCTTACGGGCCCCGAGTCCCTCTCAGGACTACGGGTGCACGGGCCCGACTCGCGGCCAGGGCAGATGGCCCAGAATACGGCCACTCGGCGGGCCCGTAAGGCCCCGCCGGGTCCGATGGGCCCGCTCGGGCCCGATTCCCCGTCTCGATACGGCCCGTGGTGAGATTTACCTTCGAGATTGGGCCAGTTCGATCTCTCGGGCCGCGTCGACGGTCAGTCGGACGAGAACCTCGTGGCACTCGCTCCGTCTCCCTCTATCTCTCTCGTTTCGGGCCCAAAATCTCTCCGGTCCTCCGAGGGGCCCGGCTTGCGAAATTCCCCCGAAATCCGGGCCCGCTCTGACCTCGGGATACATTATCGCTTCAGTTTTGTCGAAGGCAACTCGCTCGCCGCGGGATTAATTTTATTGCCGATCGGGCCCATAGCGCTGGGCCCCATCGGATGGTAAGGTGGATCGGCGGAGGCATTGCCTCGTTCCCATAATAAAATATGCATCCCACCTCGGAGTCGGTCGGTCTGCTCCTTTTGCTACCCACGCGCACGGACCCAATCTTTAAGGCCCCAAATCGAAGTATAGGTCCCGCGGGGGATGACGCCGGGAATCTCGGAAATGGATGGTTCGCGGGGCCGCGGCTCTACGGCCCTAATTTCGTCGATTCCGGGGCATTCGGACCGGACGTATGCGCCGATGTGGCCCGGGCCCGTTCTGGACACCCCAGGGACGGCATGGGCCCATATGCAGATTGGGACCTCTTCGTTGCTCGTACCCAATCAATCTTCTGATCATTCCTACGTAAGAGGAACGCAGAATCGACCTTGCTCGATCTTCTTAGGTTGTCCAGAGAGTTATTGCGAATTTTGCTGCTTGAGATCTGGTGCTTTACTTGTAAATCAGTCAATACCTCTAAGTGCAAGTGGAGATAAAAACTGCAAGAAAACTTAAAATTCGACGTCTGACCATGAATTATACATTTCGCGATCAGAGGTGCGAACTCCAGGATTTCATAGACCGTTTGGATGAAGAGGGTACCTATGAGTCCCAATCAGAGACCCAAATCAATGCACCTAGGGTGTGGATGAGCACGTATTGCACGACGAAGGCCCTCCTCGGGGAAAAAGAGAGGGCTAGGAAAGTACGAAGGAGTGTAAATAATACTAAGGTTGATTGTGGGCGTGGCTGACAGAACTCTAAAAAGCTTCGACTATATATCAAAGGGTTTACTGCCCTCGGATGATGTTGGTGCACTCGAGTCGGGGGACGCGAACCACTCGAAGAACAAATACTCGAGTTGGTGGTTATATACGAGGAGGTCCGAGGGAGGTACGCTCCTCGATGGGCGCGTACCGTATTGTCGTTAAGGCCCGAGAAGAAGATTGGTTGCTTCTTCGGGGCCCTTCGGTCCCAGCTCCTATTTATCGGCCGTAAGGTACCTATGTCTCAATACCTCGCGATGCCTAGCGCGAGAGACGGAAGGCCCCAGGAGAGAGGAAAAGATGTCTGACTCTCTGCCCATCTCTCTTCCTCCCAAGGAGGGAGTCCCTCCCCAGAAAAGGCGAAGGAAAGAGGAGAGGAGGATCCCAGCCGGACACAAAGCGAAAGACCTCACCACACGCCCCGGGCATGGCCGACAAAAGGAAACGGTCATTGTTACCTGGATTTCTGCATTCTTAACGTGATCGTTCTACAACCATCGCCGGTTGGCCATGGTTGGTTTTTGGGACCGATCTTGGTGCTCTGTCATCGACACTCTGGCTACCGATGTGGTGGGGCGTATCTTTGGCGCACAGTAGTACTCTAATTACCCTAAAGGATACTAAACTTGTGCTATGGTCTGATGGAGAAGTTCAGCCGACAAATGGACACAGTTGCTATTATCTAGATTTCTGCATTCTTAACGCAGTCGAGCTGAAACCATTTCTGGTTGGCCATGGTCGGTTTGGGATCGATCTTGATGCTGCTTCATCGACACTCTGACTTCCGAAGTGGTGGAGCGGTTTGTTGCCGCACAGTAGTACTCTAATTATGTTAAAGGGTACTAAACTTGTGCCATGGTCTGATGGAGCAGTTCAGTCGACAAATAGAAACGCTCACTATTACCTGGTTGTATTCTTAACGTAGTTGTGGTTCGGTTGATTGGTTACATCGGTTTAGGGCCGTTCTTCGTGCCTCGTCATCGACTCTTCGGCTACCGAAGTGGTAGAACGTTTAATCGGTGAACAGCAGTACTCCAATGATGTTGAACTGTATCCAAGGTGAGTCATGATCTAGTAGTCCAGTTCATTGGCCAGATAGAGACGGTTTCCATAGCCTAGATAGTCGCGCTCTTTACGTAATTATGGTTCAACCATTGTTAGACCCACCAGTTTGGAACCATTCCCAATGTCTTGTCGTTAACACTTTGACTACCAAGGTATTGAAGCGTTTCACAAGCGCCTTGAAGTACTCTAATCATGTTAGACTGTACCATGATTGTTTTATTGCCCAATACGGACCCATACGGTCAACAGATGGAAACGGTTACTGTTATCCGTGTAATTGCGGCTCATGCGCCGTTGGTGGGGTACATCGTTTTGGAACCGTTTGAAGTACCCCGTCATCGGGACTGCGACCAGCAAGGAGGTGGGGCGTTTTATTGGCAAGGAGAAATATGCTAAATGCGCTAAACTGTACTTAGGTTTCACCGTAATGCATGGGGCCTGGTGCAGCCGATTTTGCGGTGCCCAATAGGAGAGTTACTGTCAGTCGTAGAGCTGCACATATTGTGTCGTGTGGTCAAACCTACATTGTCGGGGCAGCAGCTTTTAGTGGTCTACTTGAGATACGGTCGGAACAATTGAGTCAGGGCACGTAATGATTCGGCTCGAACGATTTGGAGTTTAGACGTGATCATGGCAACGATTGCATTAAACACTGGGCGTTATCGCGAAAGAGTATGACCGGCAAAACGTTGCAGCGTTATTGCCCACCGCCGAATAGATTGCATTACTTTTATATGGGCGCGAGGAATGGAATTTTAATGCCTTTACCTCGTAAGCAGATCCTTATACTGCATTGTCGTTTGTATGTTAACAAATGCGCGTTTCGACACGGCGGATGGAACTTGAGAAACATATCTGAAAGTAATACAGGCAGCTGAAAACTGAACGTGACATCTTGATCCGTGAACGTTAGAGCGGGTCACCGTTAAAGAAATTTTTCGATGGAGAAGAAATCCTTAATTTCGCCGTTTTCGATTCATTTGACGTTATTAAATGCATTTTCTTCTCGATCTGGACGCGACCGAATGCATATTGGGCCCCGTTCGCAGGAGCTATGGACGTTAGAGGACCGAGTCTTGGCAGACGGGATGGGCCGGCTCTCAATTACTTGAAAAACCGGATTCCATGGGCCAAACTGTGTTTCCCGTAGCTCGTGTTTATGTACCGATACATGCCTGACCCTCGTATATCGCCGATCGTGTATGCAAGTGCACACTCGAGCAGTGTAACCTGGTCATGAAGTGGTTGGCCGGCGATGACACGGGGTGTCATCCAATCCCCTCGTTTCGAGAGAAAGTCACCGATCGGATGTCTTTGTAATATCAGTTAGACCTCTTCGAAGATGGTTTCTTGGACAACCGTACGCGTAAATCTGGTCGTCTGAATGTACTTCGAATAGGGAACCTTGTCCCAGATGGATGGGACTGCTGGAGGACCACCAACAGCAAACTGGTCCATATGTAAAGTGTTACCGAGAGACGATAGGATGACACGAGCAATGGTCGGGAAATAATCAAAGTGCGAACCAGTAACGCCGTTGACTTCCTCTTCCTTTCTAGCAATAAGGACTAATATTTGGAATTAGTTTAGCCGCAAAACTGCTGGCATGTAACGTACTTGCTGAGGCGTCCGTGGAAACGCAGTCCTGAATAGTGGCACCGCATGATTCTGATCCTACGAAATAAATTCATAGAAGATTCTTTCTTTATCTTAATTCCCCTGTTCGTGCTGTTAGACAACGGGTGATGACCAATTATCTGCAATGACGTCTGTTGCCGAATTACAGAAATGGTCACTGAACGTTGTTGTGCTTTGAAATCTTGAAAGAAGAATATTAATTCGCAAACGCCGTTTTCTTTTTTCATTTATAAAGTGGCGAACTGCAAAATGGTGTTCGACGTTGTCGCGAAACGCAGCCCTGAAGGTGCCGCATCGGCACCCTGGAAAAGTAGCACCCAGTGGAGAACGCATCTTAGACGTGCATCTCCGCATGCGGCACGCTTTCCTGGCACGATGCACCTAAGTGCAGGTTGTTGGTCGTATCGAGAACCTCACGTAGTTAACCATACCCCAACTGCAGTGTGCGCAGAAAATCAGTTATCCCCCCAGGTGAGGACATTCCAGACATTTCAGGTGACTTTCCACGATCCATCAGGCAACCGAGCCCGACCAAGCCCCTTAACACGGGAGTCATGCATATGCAAATCAACGCCGAGTACCAAAGGCTAGGACTTCCGGACCGAGAGAAAGGTCGCCACCGAAAGGACATCCCGATGACGTCTCGTTCGATAGCACTCGAAGACCGTCAAGGAACCTCTGGAGGAGACATTCTTCCCGAAGAACAATGGGGCGCCGCGGTTCGGCAGAGTCGCGCCGAGAACAAAGGATAGATTTTCCGAATAATTTCACGCGGCCTTTCCTGCGCCGGTCGGCCGGGTCGACGGGGAGAAGATGGACCCCGAAGGGAGGCGGCGAAAAAAGGAAAGTTTCGCGTAATCCTGTCGGTAACTCTAGGAAGAGGCTCGTGGGCGGTCGATCGACCGGTCGGGAAACGCGAATTAAGCAAAGTGGCCGAAGCGACTGGGCCGAAACGAATTTCGGCAAAGGCTTTCGGCCAGCAGCCCCCCTCTCCACGGATCGATGAGCCAGATTAATCCCTTTAGGCCCGATTCGGTTACTTCTGATCGCTCGCACGTAACTTCGGACCAGGGTCGGCGCCGCGCCTCTGTCCTTACCTGCGTCCTTATCGGAACCCGTTGTGGTTTGGGTGTCCCCACGGCCCTGTGTGCGGGATCGTAGTTCCGCGATTTGGTTCGCTGCTCCACGTCTGTGGTTTAGAATCGTCAGTAGGGTATCTAGTTCCCGTAGAAAACCCCAGACCCCAGTCTAGGACTCGGACCCTACTCCAGCTCCCGATTCCACGAGGCGAGCCCATCTTCTTTCCACCCATCTACGAGTCTATATCTAGACCCGTTATGGACTTTGGGTGCCTTTGTTATGCCGTGTGTGGTTCAGCACTCCTGATTTGTCCACGATCTGTCCATAGCTCATCGGTTGGATCTTCAGCTCCCGCAGGAAACCCCTGTTCCTAGTTCAGGACCCATACCCTGGTTCGGGTCCCGACCCCATAAGGCGGGTCCGTCTCCTATCCACCCATCCGCGGATCCGTCCGCGGGGTGGCGGGCAAAAAGCGACCGGACCCCGGCATTCCGGGCGCTCATTTAGCTCGGCAATTTATTCTCGCGTTTTGCAATTAACGCGAGGAAAGAAGTAGCGAGGCTGCCCCTACTCGGCGGAGGTAGTGCTCCCTTGTCCCTCGGGCCGTCGCTCCCGTGACTATTAAGCGTCTCCGGGCCCGGAGTGGAGGAGGTCGAGGAGGAGGCCGAGCCCGGTCGGAGGAGGCACGGGCTCCAAGGATGATGGGGCCCATCGCCCTGTCTCTCTCGCCGCATGCCACTGCAGTCAGGCCAGACAGAAAGCGGTCTGTATAATTATGGGTTGTCACCTCATCAGCTCGGGAGGGGCACGCACGCAGGGAGGAGAGGACGTGCCCGCTCGGAGACGGTGAACGGGACGCGCAGGTTATAGGAGTGCAGTCTTTAGCTCAAATTGCGTTTTATCGCCGCTGCTCGCCGCGCTCGCGTTTAGAGCTTTAGGCTCCCACCGACTAGAGGTGATTGCGGGGACCTCGCCGCCACCCTTTTTCGCCGAATGCCTTCCGCGAATGGTCCCGGACGCCCCCTCGCCCCTTCCCCTGAGACCATTTGCCCCGTGCCCTACAAGGGTCTCTGCGCACCTCCAACACCGAAACCTGGGGTCGAAGACCTGGACCCGTGTTCCAGAATGATGAGCAATGCTCCGATGACGATGTCTTCCCACCCCGGGGAACGTTCTCGGGAAGGCGTGGAGAGCTACCCTGGTAAAGTGTCGTCTTCGGCAAAATAAACATCTTGGATTACCTCGGTACACCAATCCAGCGAGCCCATATGTCAGGTGCACATGTGGTTGGGTGGATCGAAGGTCTTAAGTGGAAAGTTTAGAAGGATTTCAGCAAATCATATGGATTGGGGATAATGTATATTATTGGACAGATCGTCCAAATCGAGCTCTATCGGCCGTAATAAGTCCAATTTTGGGCCCAGTCGTGGGTGGCAGCGGATCTCATTCTCGTGGAATTGAATCGACCATGAACCAGAAAAACGTCTTACGAAATCTTCAACGTCGCGTAGGTCAGTTTTAGCTATTTTATTCATCCGTTAATGTGATCGATGGATTTGGGGCTGATGGATAGTTCAGGACCTTATCAAATAACTCATATTGGGAACAATTTGACTAGCCTTATTAGTTTGTGCATTAGTGGCTGATGCATGTGTGTCGTTCAGGACCTAATTGGACAACTCAGATCGAGAGGAATACATTCTAATAGGGAGGAAGGAGAGGTTACTCAAAACGCCACGGACAGATCGTGTTAAAACCTATCGAGTTCTAGCTGTTAATGATATGTCGAGGTCTAAAATCTTGCATGAAAGCAAGCAATCCTAGAAATCAGCTAGACAGAGGTTGCGGTTTCGAAACACGCAGGAGTGTTTCGGGCCGCCATATTAGCGTCGGATTTACCTAAGCGAGTAGGAGGACCAGGTCTAAGTGAAGAGTTTAGAGGGATTTCATTAAATCCTACGGATTGAGGATAATCTATGTTATTGAGCGGATGGTCCGAGCCACGGCCTTATAAGTTGTAATCAGTCCAATTTTGGGCCCAGTCATGGGCCGACTTTGGGAGTTGGCCCTATTTCTCCGCATATAATCTGGAGGGTCTCCCAGGTCAGAATTCGGCAGAATTGCAAGGTACCCAACATCGGCATACACGCACCAAATTTACCTATTACACCAGATGGGCTCATCTGCCAATATTCTGTTGCCCAACACAAGTTAGTTGAAATTTCACCATCAACTCTGTACCCATTCACACATCTCTGGGTCACGATTCGACTCTATCAGCAGATCTCTTTCCTATAGTTCCAGGGAGTGAAAACGGTTTCTATGTTCAACTTGAACAGCCGTGTACATTGCACAGTAGAATCTCCATGAAACGCTGAAAAATGGGGTACACAGGTCACGTTTACCCCATAATGCTAAATGAGCGTATTTAATTGCCCCATGCTGCATGCTTGTATGAGTAAGCAAGTACAAGGACCACACTTATGTGAAGAGTTTAGAATTTTTCTACAAAATCACGTGGATTAGGGATAATGTGTTATTGAGCGGCGCGTTCAAATCGCGGTCCATAAGTTGTAACAGATCCAAGATGCCACATGATCGACCGAATTTATCCATTACACGTGGTTTGTCCTGAAAGAATGTCCCGATGATCGCTAATTTCGGTTTCTCTGAAGAGGGGCCGAGAGAGATTTTTTGGCACTGAACACCCCTCTTTGTCATTGATAATTTTTCTTCCCTCTCCAAAACTCTAAAAATACGTTGTTCAGTTTATCCCCACAAGATGTGCGGGTTTCTTCTGCCTGAACACCATTAAAGAAGTTCAATACCCTGATTGAGATTAACTTCCACCTCGGAAGTACCACTTTGTGACACAACAGCACGACATATGTTCATCTGCTCAGGTAATTAAAATTGCGTTATCGGTTCCGTAGCTGTTAACACATCAACAGATTTTGATCCAGCAGATTCCCTTCCTATAATGTATGATATTGGTTTCGGCTTTCAAATAAAAGTACGTCTCCCAGCAGGACCTCCATAGGACATCCCAAAACGGGGGTACACAGGTCGCGATTACCCTATAATGCCGAATGGACGTACTCGATTACCCTATGCCGATGCATATATGCGTAAGCGGGTACGAGGACCAGGTCTAAGTGGAGAGTTTAGAAGGATTCCATTAAATCATATGGATTGGGGATAATATATGTTATTGAGCGGAGCGTTCAAATCGCGCTCTATAAGTTGTAATAAGTCCAATTTCGGGCTCGGTCATGGGCCGACTGGGGCAGGGGGTCTCATGCGGCCGACCCGGCGACCCGGGCCGGATTGGGCCCGATCGGGCCCGGCGGGCCCCGATTGGCAGACACTGGCCAGCAGCGCGGCTCCTCGAACCCGCCACTTACTCGTCAAACGGCCAGCCGGCCTGCCGAAATCACTGCCATTTAGATAATTTGTAATGAATAGGCACGCGGCACACAGGCGCACACGTACGAGGCTCACCTATGCCGCCACGAGGCCCACACTTCTGGGGCCCTAGCCGGGCCGCGGAACCGACCAACGTAGGCAAGCCGACCTAGGCTCGCCCAAATGACAATAGTTTCACCTGTCTCATATATTACAATGGGCCAGACCTCGGGGGCTTTCCTTCGTGGAAAGACGGCATAACTTTGCCTCGGACGGAGAGGGGCCCGCGGACCCAACCGGGACGGGCATAAAGGGGCAGGCCGCGGGATCGCGTGAACACACGCGCCTTCCCGGCCCACCGAGGCGCCATATTGAACCGTACATGGTTCGCCAGGAGGTTCCTTATTAAAAGCGAACCCGCCAATTTACCCGCTGGAGCGGGGATGCCGACCGAGACCCCGTCTTCGTGTACGCATACGCTGAGAGAGGCTACCAACGTCCGCCCGGGATGGGTCTGGCCAACCCGGAGAACCTGATCCCGGCCAGAAATTGCCAACGCTCGATCTGTCCCGATGGGAGGACTCTGCCGGGAATGTTAACCTGGACCATCCCCAGATATCCGAATATTCTTGCATCGCCATCGTGATCCATCAACAGGTGACTTGGAAGTACCACTTCCAGATCTCGCCCCGAAGTATCTGCAAGGAATCGGGTTTCATTAGCTCTTCGTCTTCAGAAATGATGTTGTTCGTCGTCATTCTTAAGGTGATATGTAGAATTTCAATTTTTTTTTAATTTCTTTACAGACCTTTTCAAATGTTTTGTTGTAAAAAGGGAAATTTCAGGAGTTTCAGGACCTACCTTAGGGTCTCTACGTTGTAAAGTTTGATACGATTCGGCACACCCAGGTCGTAGTAAAGTTTCACGTAACTTGCAAACGGTTCAACATTTTTATCCTGATAGATATTGGATGACTGTAGAAAATTCGACGAGTGGCAATTGTTTCATCGTCGAAAGTAGTCGATAACGTTTTACGCTCCGAAATCGGTGGTTCCGGGGAAATCCTTTCATCCCTTCGCGGAGAGGGGCACCGGTTTAATGTTAAATATGCGAATTGTTCTCTCCACGCAAGCAAAGGCACCGGGATAGGAGTTGGGCAAAGTCGACGTGCAAACATGGCCGCGGAATCGGCGTGCAGATTATATGCAGAGGCCGCGGTGTGATTGATATTTGACTAAGCGGTCGGCGATCCATCAAGTGTACAAAAGCGCTCTTTATCCGCGGCTCGCCGCCAGCTACACGTCTCGGCTTCGACTTGCTTGCTTGCACCCCCTCGAAATTCAATTTCATCCCTCCAACTCGGCCAGTACCGCGCGACTGCACAGCACTCGGGAAAGTACCAAATTGACTGGCGATTTTATAGAAGCAAATGACCATAGTGCCACCGAGAATACTTTTTTGATAAGCCCTCTTCAATCCCTAATTTCGGACTATCCGCGTCCACAACATGACTTGCCAACCAAATTGAAATTTTCCCAGCGATCACTTGACATGTCATCGTCCAGTGTCTTTTGAACCTTCATACAAGCCAATGAACATCGGACTGATCTACCTCCACCAGGAATTTAGGATCAACAACCGCCCCAGAAGGACTGGAACAAAATAATTAAGTCAGTTGGGATTTGGACCTTGACACGGTCGTATCACTGAATCTTGTCTCATTAAAATGACCCAAGTGACTAGGGTACCTTGGACTGTTGTGCGATATACGGAATATGGGACCCTTATCATTCGCAAGCCAGCTAAGAATCACTTAGCCCTGCAAATTCAGGAATTATCCAAGGTCTGAACGTAATTAATTATCGAAGAATTGTTGACAATTTGATGAGCATGTAGAATGAGGAGACGGAAATCGTGAATTATTTTCGCATTTCACGCTGATGACACATTCCGAAGTTAGTCCATTCTTGTTGGATCTTACCGCGCGAGATGCGTTGGGGGTCGCCTAATTTCGATTTCCTTTTAATGTTCCAGACGTGCCCAGGATGGAGAAATCGCCGCTTTTGGCCAATGGCTACAATCACCCCCCGACGCATTTAAGCCACATGCAATTTATGCAGCTGGGGGGACACCCAGCCGCGGGCCACACGGCCATCCTATCCCCAGCTAGCATACCCCACCACCTTCAGGCCCAGGCGAGGGCGGAACAGGGCCTTAAGGTGAACCCCAACATGACAAACATGGAGGCGATCGCGAGGTGAGTGGACGAATCTATTTTCACATACGCAAATATATAATCAAGCATCTACTCAAATCTACGTACACTGAAAGCGACGAATCGAGGATCTCTAGGAAGCTAAGCTAAGGAAGATAAGGAGTAGGGATGTTTGAACTATCGCAACCTTCTATAAAAATATATAAAAAATGAGGGATTGCAGAATCGGCGACATCAATCACGGGCGAACGAAGCCGAGAGGCCGAGGATTTATGTGAAGGGTTATTTCAAACGCAATTAGACATACTTTTGCCATCCCGTGGGAATTTTAATGTAGCAGTAAAAGTAAATTCAGTGATAGGTATTGCCCACCAAAGTGGAGTTATGTTAATTACGCCGTCATAATGGGGTATTGCCGATCGGTAGCAGGGTGGAGGTGGATTATTGGTAATTAGCATTGCACACCGAGGTGGAGTTATGTTAATTACCCTGTCATAAGGGGTAACGCTCGGTAAGAGTCTGCCCGGGATTACCATTCGGCCTCGGTTTGTCCGACGATGTTCTTTTCAGGAGAGCAGGGTCTCCTCTTATAATTACGTCCGGGTTATTGGGACGACATCGCGAAACGTAATTAGCATCGGTGGGAACGGGCCTCGGGTAATAAATTAGGCCCGCTTATAGATTTCCGGCGAGCCTTGTCGGCCATTAATGATATATATTTGGGCAATGACGAAGCGCGCCGCAGCGGGAAACATTTTCATTAACCCCGGGGGTGGGACCTGGGGGGTGTAAAACTTAGGAAAGTTCCGCTGCCGGGAAGTGCCGACCACCCCCTGGAAGCCGAGGGGGCGGCAAAACGGGACGCACGTCGACTGAGCATTTAGAAATTGGATTTATTTGTTTTAAGTTCTCCCCCGGTCCGTCCCTTTTCGCTCCGTTTCTCCCCTCCTTCTCGGGGGATGCTCGCGAGGCCAAAAGAATACAACTTTAAGAGGATTCCAGGAGACGGCGAAGCCGTGGAAATCCGAGGGGTCTCGACACTGCTTGATCTCTCTCTTGTGCTCTCCCTTCTACTTCTTCTTGCCTCTTAAGTCCGTTTCCTTACGCGTTCCTCGTTCTTTGGTCATTAGCCAGGTTGGGTTACCGATGAGGTCGCGCCCTTCCGAGGGGACGGACCCACCTTTTTCCCCGTCTTTAAACCCGCCTGGAATTCTCGTAATCCTAATTTTCTGACAGGGGAGAGACTTGGACTGATCCCCCATGATGCTTGATTTTTATGGGACTTATCGATTTCATTTAATTACGCGCTCTCTGCTCCATTTCTTTCACGGTTTCTTTAGGGGCGGTTTAATTAGTCACTTCCTCTTGATATCTTTTTGACACGTTAGGCCTTTTCTGCTTGTTTGCTTTCATTTCTTAGATGCTTGTCATTTTATGATCTCTTTACAGACTGAGTTCCTGATCAAGTTCTTCCCTCTAGAAGGGATGGACGCAGCGTTTCGGTCGTCCTCTTTAAACCCTTTTAAAATTCTCATCATTCTAATTTTCTGACGGTGGAGGAATTCGCAATGAGGATTGATTTGTACGGGACTTATTAGTTCGATTTATTTCGAGTGATGGCATATTTTCTCTTTCGACATATTGGGCGGATAAGCAATTTTCTGTTCAGTTTTCTAGACTCTTTGGGTACTTTCAGGTTCTTTCCAGGTTTTAAGTCCGTTTCCTTCGCCTTTCCTCGTTCTGGGGCCATTAGATTACCGAGTCAGGTTAGCTCAGCACGCCTTGAAGGCAGTTTGTGCTCCATTTGCGGTATGGGCTTGCATGCAACGCGTTGCCCAAACCTAAAAGCTACGAGTCTTGAAAGCAATCTGCATTCCATTTGCAAGATGGACTGGCATGCAACACCTCGTAGCACGAAATGTCTTATCAGGATACAACTGTTACGCCCTACGCAAAAGGTTCCCTATCACGATTCCCCATATTCAGTCTTGACAACCCATTGAATCCTTGTCAGCCACCAGTATTCAAGAAATTCCCTGAAACTCCCGAAGTTTTTCCAGAATTTTGACCAAGGATAAATTGCAATATCAAATTCAAACATTTTTGATGATTTAAATCCCACGATACGATACCAAGCAGAACCCCATCACCGCATCACATCATCAGAGCAAAACTGTTCAGTGGAAGATCACGAATCTCATCCTCCAGCCTCCAGATCCTATCAAATCCTTTCCAGATCCCAACCCCCAAAGTTCTTCAGCAATTCTTACCAAGGATAAGTTACACTTTGAAATTCCATCATTTTAGACAAATTAAATCCCGCGATACGATACCAAGCAAAATCCAATCACTGCGTCACATCATCAGGCCAGAACTCTTCAGTCGAAAGATTGCGTCTCCCGTCCTCCAACCTCTAGATCCTATCAAATCCTTTCCAGATCCCAACCCCCAAAGTTTCCAGGAAACATCCATTAGAAACGCGTTAACAAATGCCGGGATTAGGACGAACAGCTTCTCGGCGGGTCCGGATATATGAGTCCCCGACTTGTCTGTCCTGGCTTTCTGCTGCCGATGGGACCATACCTTAAGGGTGGGTTTACGTGGTTCCAAACCTCAGAAGAAGGTTTAGCTCGCCCCCTACCTTGGAGATAGGCTCAGACACCTCATACACGTTACTCTCCCTTCGCTAGGACATTTCCCAGGAGCAAAATTCGGCTTCAGACCTCAGCCTACCGAGAAAGGCCCTGTCAGCTTGAAGGATGCCGAGATATCCTTGAATTAGTACTCATTCGCTAATCTGAATCATTCAGAAGGCTTAAGGTGCTCTAGAGAGCGAAATAAGGACCCAGCTACCGGGGTAGCTTCCAAGGCAGGGATATAGTTACCGCGAAAATAATTAAATAGCCCAGCATTAGCAACGAGTTACAAGACTCGTCCCTCGCCCAGTACCGATCCGCAAATGAAATTCGACGTGACCCTTCACCGAGAGAGTTATTACTCTAGTAACCGTTATTATACTTGCAGGGGGTCCCACGAAACTCATTAGATTCGTTCTTTCATCCCAATTCGTCCTGTCATGGTCACTGTACATTTCCATGTAATATTCTCACTCGCCATTCTTTTTCTAACAAAGCTCCGTCCCTATCAGTAACATGTCCACTTGTATTGTTTTCTCTAATGTAACTTTATTTCGAAACGATATTTGTGAATGCAGTCTTCATAAATACATAATGCATAAATTTCAATTAATACTAGTCAGAAACGCTGCAGCGCCTAAAATTGTGCATATCTGATAACCACGTGTATCGATTAGCATATTGATAGGAGGCTACGTCCATGCTTGGCAATTACAAATATTTGTTAAACCAAAATTAAATCGCTATATTTACCCTATACTTCATGTATCAGCCTTTGATTTACGTGATTTGTTAGTAAATGATAGGATTTTATTGACGAGTCGGGTTTAATAATTAGCAACATGTCAAGGGTGGTTAGGTATGCTCGAATTCACCTCAGTAATCGAACATGACTAAAAGTGATCTTAAAGAGGAATTAACACTGGATTTTCAACGACAGACATTGAAATTATTTTTTTTATACTGCAAAACAGTTGAAATAAAAATAGAAATAAACGGGTAGGGTTAATTTCATGGTACATTTGTGAGATATCTAAGGGATGTTCCACGATTTTGGGGCTGATTCGCGAGAATTTGGGTATTTACTTCGCCGATGTTTCAAGATATGGATACATAACGCAACAATATAAAGACACGCGCACACGCACACGTCGTGGGGATGGGAAGGCGGCACCACACGTTCCGCATTATGATTTCAGCGCTTTGCTTTTAATTAAAATGCAAATCTATCGTGGCAGAGGAGCGAGAGATCGGGAGGTAAGACGGATTACGTCTGGGGGTGCCACGACAAACACCGGAATATGATTAATTCAACGCAACCCCATCCCGACCCAGCATCCACGATCTCTCCGGACCTTCGCCTCCACCTTCCACCTCTGCCCAACCTCCTGTCCGTTTCTGGCCAAGCTCCCATGTATCTTCCGCTAAATAAATACGAGCTTCCACCGCTCTTGAGGGGGTTGTTTCGGAAGGATTCGGAAGTTACCCTGACCGAGGGTGGAGCGAGTCAATTATTTTTCGGCGCCACGGAAGGCGCCTCCACCCTAGGAAAAAGTAAAAAGAAAAATCGCTAAAATATGATTTCTTTAGTATAGGAATCTTGAAACGACGAACGAGTACCGGAGAATAGTACAATGGGGACTGTGGATACATTTCGTGATTTTTTCATATTTCTTAGATAAGCCTAGGTTAGTTTTTTGTTATCTTGGTCTACCCCAACATCCATGACCACTCGACCATTTCTGCTTCCCCTGTTTTGAATTATCTTTAGCTTATCGTTGGTACAGTTGCAAGTGGCTTTCTGGCAGAGAAATGCTCTCCTGGTCCTTTCGGGGGTTGGTTCGAAACGGATTTGGGGTTGCAGGTGGGAGGGGGTGGAAAGTGTAACGGGAAGTCCTCTTGAAAAGAGTCCAGGAAGTGTCGCTGGATGATCCTTCAGGCAGCAGCCCTCGAGGAGGCCGCGGGGGGTGCGACTCCACCCTTACGTAGACTTTTTACCCCGTCACGGGGGTGGAGAGAGGGTGACCAAGGAGCCTTCGGGATAGTCTCGGGATATTTTTTAATCAGAGACTTCAAAGCTCTGGCGAAACGATCGAATGAAAAGGCCGCGAGTCTGGAGATGGGCGGACGAAAAAACGAGAGCACATCCCCTCATCCACCCTTAATCAGTCCCTCCGACGTCCCTCGTCGCGGATCGTCTCGATGGTGAGGGTGGAATTACTAATTCGGCTCTGGGTCATAATCAATGCGTTTACTTTATCATTTAGCTCGTCCGAGGACGAGTCGGCGCCTTTAAGCGCGTCCAGGGGTAGCTCGGCTCCGGGAAATCTCTGATAATATTTATATGGATCGAAAGTCTGGATAAAATAAAAAATAAAATCTCGAGGGTACGGACTTTTCATCTTGGATATTGATTAGGCTTCTATACTTCAATATACCCACATCCACCTATGTTAAATTTTCTTGCAAACATTTCCTGACAATTAATGATCACTCAATAATCGCGATTATTGTCGTCTAATCACAAGGATTCAGGGTGTAATGTATTAATCAACCAAAGAACGAACTCAAAAGCGACGACTCAAATTATTTTATCAGTGCCATGATTACCACCACCTACACATTATTCACCGAATTATCATGCATCTTTTAATCAGAAGTTAATGATCACTCAAGGATCATCGATCCTTTTTGTCTAATCACCGCGATACAGGGTGTAATATAATAATTATACATAATACTAACTAGAAATGAAATATAAAAAGTGGCACGTCCACAGTCCACCCCGCGGATGTACCGACCCCCCCACAGGACTTTCCCGCGAATCCTGGGGCGCTTCTAGGGGGTGCGTAACCCCAATGCCCTGTGCGATTGTTAACCCTTTACCCCTTTCTGCCCTTAGGTCGACGGGGATTTGGGAGAACTGCCGAGCGGCGTACGAGGACATCGTGAAACATCTGGAAAGGTAGGTCAGCTCGTTCTTTTCCGGAACAGCGTTAGGGGTAGTTTTCGCCCTCCCGGCCTCTCGACTGGGCGTCACCCTCGAAAAGTGGCGGGGCTACAGGTGTCACCGAGCCATTAGTCTGTGCCATGACTATGTGCCCTCGAAATCGAAAAAAAGTACCCAATCAAAAACGCGTTACGCAGGCGAGGAAAGCCCACCCCTTACCCCCTAGAAATTATTCTGAATTACCGAGAAAAATCGGGAATTCCCTGCGTCCCTGCACAAGCCCCTTTCGATTTCATCCACTTTGGGCCTCGACATGTAAAAGATATATATTTTTTTTTTATAAATAAAAATGCGATCACAGTACCATTGTTGCATTATTGGGGGGTCTGCAATCTGCATCATTGTACTCTGTCGAGTTTGCGATTACGTCGTTGCATTTATTTCGGGCATATAATTATATTTTTGCATTCTGTCATGTCTTCGGTATTGCGATCTTTCAGAACTACGGCGCCTATTGTTACCGTGTTGATTTTCGTGAATTAAGAAATTTGTTTGATAGCAGCTTCGCCGACGGAGACATTTATTAACATTCTCGTCACCGTATTTAAGGTGAAGTGAAACATCCCTCAAATCAGTCGATTCGAATACAACACTTTTTTTTAAGGGTATTAGACCAAACTGTTCGAAACTTTGACACATCACTCCTGACCATCTAAGAATTGTCCTGACACATTGAAAATTTGGATTTTTCAAAAAAATTTTTTAACTCAGTCCAGGCCAGAACCAAAATGGCGTCGAGCTCTCATATTTCGATCGATATACAATTATCGAAGGCTCTGATATGAGAATCGAAAGGGTCAGGACAATTTTACGACAATTTAGAACACTCTGGTAATCGATAAACTCGCATTTGAACGGGATAAAGGCAAAAAAAGTGTTGTATTCGCTTCTTTGCTAAAACGATGGTAATACGAGGTCTCGGAGTGAAAATTTAATTGACCTGGAAATCACAGATGGCGCAGGGGGTCCCTCCGCAGTCAATTAGGGCCCCAGGAGGCATGAATCCAGAGGATTTCTGGAATTTTACTTCGATTTCTTTATAATTATTGTACGAAAACGACAGGTGGAGTATGCCATTTGGTACAATACACAATATAATTCGACCCAGCTGTCAATATAAAAACGAACGTCGGCAACGTAGGCATTTAGAAAAATCCTCTTTATCGACGTTGATCAAGTTCCTCGACGTGTTTCACTTCACCTTAAGTTTGTGTCTCATGATGGAAGCTATCGGCGGGACATTTATTTGCGATAACACCGATACCCCGCGGACCGTGCGGATCGTTTGCGGAGGATCGGATGGCGAGGTTTTCCGGATGTCTCTGTTTCCCTTTCTCTCTTCCTATCCCTCGATCTCTGTTTCCGGCATTCACCCAACGCTCTCCCTTCGATAAATCATCATTAGTGGGCATCGAGTTCCCGCTCGGTTTAAACTCCGACATGTTAAGTTCGACTCCGGCGCAGCATCCCCGCTGTTATCACGGGATATTATCAGCTCGTTCTGTCATCCCGACGAAATCAAGAGAACGTTCCATTGCGAAGTCAGAAACCCTGTAATCGGTTAAAATCTGAGATTCTCACCCTAGCGTTCAATGAATCACGTTGCACTTCCGATAAATTGTAATTATGGGCATCTATTACCACGGAATATTATCAGCTCGCTTTATCATCTCGACAAAGTCAAGGGAATGTATTGTATCCAACATACTGTAAAAAAAAAAACGAACCCTTAATCAATTGAATTAAAAGGAATTTAAAAAATATCCATCAACCGCGTCTGTTGACTTTGATACGATTTTTGATAACGCTCGTGCATCTTTTATTGTACTTCGTCTCCATTGTTTGCAGCGTCCATTATTATTTAAATCGAACCAACATGAGTCCTCCCGATACGGGGGGCAACGTCAAATTTTTACAACGTATCTGTCTGCCTATCTGTTCGCCCCTCTCCTCCCATTCGCTCTTCTGTCTTCCTCCCCGACTCTGCTTCTCTCTTTTGCAGCATCCGATGCATCACGTTGCACCTCCGACAAATTATCATTAGCAGGCATCCGTTATCGCGGGATATTATCAGTTCATTCCGTCATCCCGACAAAATCAAGGGAACGTTCCGTCCCTTCGCTGAAAAATCATGAATCGGTCCAATTTTACGGGAATAAAAAACACATCATTCATATTATCAGCTCAGTTAGTCATCCCGACAAAATCAAGGGAACGTTCCGTCATACCGTCAACAAAGAGAACCCTTAACCAGTTAAAATTGTAAGGAATTTAAAAAACATCCATCAACCGCGTTCGCAGACATTAAAATCATTTTTGATAACGCCCATGCGTCTTTTATAGCACTTCATCTCCATTGTTTGGAGCGCCCATTATTATTTAAATCGAACCAACGCGAGTCGGGGGGCAACGTCAAATTTTTGTCTCGTATCTGTCTGTCTATTTGTTACCCCCCTCCCCCGGTCTGTGTCTTTCTCCATGTCTCTGCCTCTCTCTCTTACTCTGCCATTCGATGCATCACGTTGCACTTCCGATAAATCAGCATTAGAGGCGTCGAATTTCCGGCCGGGCGACGGGCCGAGTCCGCGACCTGACGCCGGTAATACCGACATGATTTGTGCGGTGCGGCCGAGAGCGCGCGGAAAACGCACGCGCCGGCCTCCCGTGATCCTAACCACTTGTCACTTCACGCGACGCAGATCATCGCCGCGACGTGTCCGTCCATCATTCGGGGATTAAATCATCGGTCGGACCCGACCCGAAGTCCGGGACTACCCTGTCTACCCTTTCGCCCCCGGAAGTGCGATTCAGCCCCTCCTTTTAGATCCTTTTTAACCCCCTTAATTCGCCGAGGCGATGCAAGGGAGGACGCCGTGGCGGAAACGGCTCCAGAGGAAGATTTCATCGGGGTGGATGGAGATGATGTTGGGGTAGGAAATTATCTAATACGTTTAGGGACGATAATAGTGGGATTTCTCCGGCTTGAGAGAGTTTTTCCATTTATACCGATGGCGGAGGAAATTCAGGACATTTTTGTTATTACTAGGAATTGTACTTGAAACTTGGGATGGTGTGAGTTGGAATGATCGGAATGACTTCACGTGCTTGAATGGATTTTTAGGGTCACATTGTTGGTGCAGAAAATCGGGGACGTTTGAGATAAGACGTCAAATTTATAATTTTACTCCAACCTTATGTACTAAAAGTGTATGAATTTTTTTTTTTAACCGTGCATAATTCACCCCGAGAAATCACGGAAACCGGGAATGGTTTGTTTGGCAGCAACGTTCTATGGGAATGATTGTTGTTGCCACAGTTTTTGTGATTTGTTCCGGGCCTGCTTGTGAACTCGTTAGTAAGGCTTATCAGGTAGACCCTGCCTTAGGCCCTGAAAAATCTGTCCTAAGTGAGATTCGCACCTGAGAGACTTCACGGTGCAAGCGATGCCGTTTGCACATGTTTTTAAATGTATTTGGTGCGAAACTCTACCGAGTTTCCTGACGAGCGTAACCGTTGGCTTATCGAAGGCCATGTAAAAATGAGAACTTCCGATATATATGTTACCGTGAATGACCGAAATTGGAGAATGTCGACTTTCACCGGTGAATGTCAACAGATACCAAATACGTCGGTGAAAGATCGAATATTTCATTACATTGTTGTACATTCGGACCCTCTCCAGTGTGTGTCAACATCACACACCGGTGAATGTCAACATTTACCGGTGTAAGTCAGAAATAAGGGTATTTAGCAAATATTTCGGACATACACTAAGCGACTATGTGAATGTTGACATTTACCGGTGAAAGTCGACATTCTTCAGATTTCGGTGTTTCACTGTAACATACACATATTGTAACCGCCACATTTGCAACGAAATCCAGCAGTTAGGCACCCCAGAGGGGCGGAATAAAGTCCATTCGTCCCCGAGGAGGTCGCAGGGGTGGCGCGGACGTTAATCGGGCGAGAAGTCCAGCGCAAACCCGGCAGGGCGAGAAGCGATTTCCAATTCAAAGGCAATGACCACTCACCCCGTCTCTCTATTTGGCCTTCGGCCTCGCGAGCGTCGCCGGACAAACGCGTATTGTGATTCGATCCTTTGACCGAGCCGCGATCGCCCCCCTGGGGGAATTCGCGCCCGATAGGACGGATCGCGGCGCCCAGGGCGCCCTTTCCACCCCCCGGGCGGACCGGGCGGAAAGGGGCGCGAACGCACCCCCTGAATATTCATGGGCTGAACCTCCCCAGACGGAATCGGACTTGTTGCGACTGACACTGATGTAAACCTTTGTTTATCCGCCACCCCCTCTCGGGGTGGCCACCCCGAGCTCTCTCGCGAGGCCCGTCCGCCCGTTTAGCCGCGAGTTAAAGTCTGATTAATCGTTGGCCCCGGGGTTATTAATTGTTTGTCCTTTTGATTTCGCAAGCCTCGGCTCTCCCCGTCTCTCTTTCTCTCTCTCTGACGGGGTTGACACCCCTCCGGACCGCGTCTGATCCCCCGATTTGTTCCGGTTAATCCGCCCGGGCGTCGCGGCCGACTTCCGCGTCCGGATTCGCGAAGGGTTATTTATGACGTTTGCGTTTACGCAGTTCATTTAATTAAACCCTTCCTCCTGGAGGCCGACTGTATCAAGGCCCGCGCCCTGAGATTAAGGGGATTTTTCGGATTCCTTGGTACCCTTATGGAATTAGAATATCTTTTTCATAAGGGGTGGCGATAAGGGGTAGCCAGCTCCGCTGACAAGTATTAATCTCTTCCCCTCTGCATTGAAAACTGTCAATTTTATATGTATTTTCTAATTGTAAGTTCGAAATATCTATTTGGGGTTGTCAAAAATTAAAAGTCTATATTAACTTGGGGGTAGGGATGCAGTCTCCTTTCTTTTTTACAAGGTACTTTTTCTCAGGAATAGTGTACCCTTTTATAGTATATGTGGCTTTAAGGGCGGAGGATGGTCAAGGATATATCGACAGGAAAATACGAGGATGCTTTGCCGGTATCGGTTTTCCGATTTCCGATTTAATGCACGCATCTTATGACGTAGTCGCACTTAGATTGTAATCGTGGAGTCGAGGGTGGTTTTAAGAGAGAGGGTGGTCGGTCATATATCGGCAGGAAAATCCAAGGATGTTTATCTGCCATCGATTTTCCCTTTTCCCTCATTAGCGACAGAACTCGCGTACCTTGTGAGGGGTGGCCGATGTGCCGAAGCCGCCCCGAAGCTACCCCGAAGCTACCTCGAAGCTACCCCCTCCGTAAGTAAGTAATATTAATGGTCTCCCACGGAACGGCCGGTATCAATGCGCGACTTCGCTAATGTCGGCTTCCTGGCTTTAAAACCACCCCGTCATTCCGGCATAATTCGCGCGCATTGTCGTCCCCCGGGCAGCCCTTATCCAGCCCTCTCCTTTCCTCCGGGGGTGCTTCTTATCGTCGGCCTTTTCCGCCGGAATTTCTCCCGGCCACCCCCTTTCCTCCCTTTCGCTCTCGTCCGAGATCCCGAGGACGTCATTAATTACGTCGACGGCGACGTCTTATCGGGAAAGACATCTGCTGGAAAATAATATTCATAAAGTTGAGCCGGTGCCGTCGTTACCGACTAAGAGGGTGGCGTCGGGGAGGGCAAGGCGCCGGGGAGACTTCCTCCCTTAACGGCCCACTTCGCGATCGCGGCTCGGGGGTGATTGCCAATGAAATACGAAGATGTCCCGTTAAGACACCCCCGGACACCCTCCTTGGGATTTGGCGTATCGCGGGACGACTCACGGCTTACGGCTTTCGCGCCTTTCACGGGAGATATGTCCCGAGAAATGGGACTAATCTTCCGGGGGATGACGGGGGTGGGACGGCGACGGTTAATCCGAAATACAATTTTTTTTTATTTTGAGTGGTTTGAAGTAGGTTTTTCGTTGAGTAAGGGCTTTGGAATTGCTTAGGACCTTGGGATTTCTTAGGACCACGATGAAAGGTGTTGGAACCCTCACGTAATGTACTTTCCACGTAATGTAGCCAACCTCCCTTTGGTCCCAAACTCTATTTGGGCCTCAAACTCTCTAACTCCCCCAAATACACACTCTTTATCACGCATCCGACTTCCGTAAAGATCCTCCAGCCCCTACACACGGCTCAGGTCCATCACGCGGATGCTGAGCCCCTACACACGGCTCAGGTCCATCACGCGGATGCTGATCCTTAGGACCATGACGAAATGTGTTGGGACCCCCACGTAATGTACTTTCCGCGTAATGTAGCCAACCTCACTTTGGTCCCAAATTCCAGTTAGGCCTCAAAGTCTCTAACTCCCCCAAGTACACACTCTTTATCACGCATCCGACTTCCGTAAAGATCCTCCAGCCCCTACACACGGCTCAGGTCCATCACGCGGATGCTGATCCTTAGGACCATGACGAAATGTGTTGGGACCCCCATATAATGTACTTTCCGCGTAATGTAGTCAACCACCCTTTGGTCCCAAACTCTATTTGGGCCTCAAAGTCTCTAACTATCCCCAAATACACACTCTTTATCACGCATCCAACTTCGGTAAAGATCCTCCAACCCCTACACACGGCTTAGGTCCATCACGCGGATGCCGATCCTTAGGACCATGACGAAATGTGTTGGGACCCCCATGCAATGTATTTACCGCGTAATGTAGCCAACCTCCCTTTGGTCCCAAACTCTATTTGGGCCTCAAACTCTCCATCTCCCCCAAGTACGCAATCTCCATAACGCGTCCACCTTCCGTGAAGATCCTCCAGCTCCTGCACACCACTTGAGTCCGCCACGCGGATGCGGATCCTCCGGACCATGACGGCCGGGGTTGGGACTGGCCGGGGGGCGCTCGCCCGGAGAAAACCGCCCCCCGGTGACGGTAATTACCAGATCACGTTGCAACCGCTGACAAGTTGAAGCCGAGCACGGTGTGCCGGCGCACACGTCGGGTATTAATCATAATGCGGATGCGCTTGCGTGCTGAGCGCCGCGTACACGCGCGTCGCCCGCAACCGCGTGCGATGACGTTGCGCGTGCAGTGCGCAAACGCAACGGCGCGGACGGTTCGTTTGAGGGCAATTAGCGCTAAATCTGGTATACTCTGGCAAAGGCTAAGCACCGATAATTTTTTTTTCCTCGAGGAGGAGATCGTCATGCTAGAATTCACAGTTTCCCGGGAAGAGGCTCTTCTGAATAATTCCCAACGATTATCCTTTAATATGTCGATTTTTCATGCTCGTTGCTGCTACCTTCCCACGTCTTACATCAACCCCTCCAATTGAAAACCCTGTTAAAAATTCCCAATAAACCACAATGAATAAGAACTAGGCATCACGGGTGTAATTGCAAGTTTAATGAGTGAATTAGGTAAATATCCCCGTGGGTGAAGGTTTAATTCTAAGGGGAGATTTTGAAATATCGTTTTTTTGCTGGGGCTCTGGGGCTGAGGGATGTGGGACGCTTTAAGAGGTGGGAAGTTAATCGCCGAGGTGCGTGGAAGAGGTTCCCTTTTTAGGCTCATCCTGTGGTATCGATATCCATATGTTATGGAAATCCCTATATGCTGCGAGGCGACAATTAGCCCTTGCCAATTTCGGGATCTCTTGACGGCGCACACAGTAAGCGGGTCGCAAAATATGGCGAGGTCCTAACGACGCGGATCGTCGACGAACTCGTTTGGTCCTCGCGGGGTGCACCGTCGAATGCTCATCCCGGCCGCGACAGATTAATGTTCATAGCTAATGAAAAGTGATATAAAACCGGGACCGGTAGCCGGTAGTCGAGCGTTAACGCACTTGTTACATCAACGGTAAATCTTTCGACTCGTAAACTTCTCGGGGCGCGAGTCAAACGACTAGCGGGAGAGAGGGAACACCTCCGGGGACCCCGAGGAGCGTCGCGACGTCAACCCCAAGAAGAACGACGTTCTCCGACGAGTGGAGAAGACCCTAAGAGGCGTTCCAGGAGAGGGGGAGAAAGAGCCCAAGAAACCCGGGATTTCTCAAAGAGGGGAAAAGACTCGAAAACCGGATGCCAAAGAGAAACGAGGACCCCGTGAAAATCCGCTCTAAAAAAGAAAACCCCATAAAGAACGTCAAATTTAAAAAGAAAAAGAGGGAAAATGCCCAGGGAAAGTCCAGGTTTCCAATGAGCGTCGGTTTCAAAAATGGAGAAGAGACTTTGGGAAGGGTTTAAGGTGAAGTGAAACCCCTGTTAAAGTCAGTCGACTCGAATAGAACACTTTTTTTTATGGGTATTGGATCGAACCGTATGAAACTTTGACGCGTGACTCGTGAGCATCTAGGAATTATACTGACACTTTCAAAATTTGGATCTTCTCCATCCACTCCATCCTGCAAATTTTGAAAATTCGAATGCAAATCGAGTCAAAAAAATGATTATCCAGAAGATGTTTCGAGGAAGTGCCATTCGGATGGCGGGGAGTCTAAAATATGTATTTCACTTCACCTTAATGTCCTTAATAAACATAGAAAGGACCCAACACCCCAAACATTTAGTCCAATGCGGAGCCATTAAAAACAACTCCATCTTGTAAATTTTGAAAATTCGAATGCATGTCAAGTCAAAAAGATGATTATCCGGAAGATTTCTCGGGGAAGTGCCATTCGGACGGCGGGGAGCCTAAAATATGTATCACTTCACCTTAATATTCTAAACAAAGATAGAAAGGACCCAACACCCCAAACGTTTAATCCAATCCGGGCCATTAAAAACAAATCCATCTTGAAAATTTTTAAATTCGAATACAAGTCGAGTCAAAAAACTGATTATCCAGAAGGTGTTTCGAGGAAGTGTCATTCGGATGGCGAGGAGTCTAAAATATCTGAAGTTTCCGGGAACCATCACCGTGGTTACTGGAGCGTCGTTATTGGCCCTGGTAACGAGGCGTCCCGGGCACGCGACCGGTCTCGGGGGCGTCTCGAAGTGACAAAACGGTGATTAATGAAAAACATAATTAGTAAGAGGAGGAGGCCAGCACCCGGAACCGATGGCGCGGGACCAAGAACGTCTTCGAACGCGACCGGTCGGAAATGTCCCGTGAAATTGTCGACGACTCGGGCCCCACAGGGCGGGCCCTTTTCCCGGGAAACCGGAGAGCTCCGAAACTGTCTCGAGGCGGCAGAATTTAATTACGAGCTCGACCTGGCCACCTCTAAATCAGCTCGCGAACAAATACCGACTAAACGGGACAACAATGGCCGCGCGTCCGCCTTGGCACGTTCTCGGATGCCCGTAGCATTGTCTGCGCCGGCCAAGATATATTGTTATTAAATGGTCCCCCTTCGGCGCTACACACGCCAGTATATTACGCACGGGTCTCGCTTGTCGCTATATACCACCGGGCTTTTATTTATGCTCGAGCGACATGCGATTCTTCGCGGTTCCGCCCGACACCTTGCGCCTCCAACGTGGCGCGACGCAAAGGGCGCCTCGGAAAAATGAGTGAATCGTTTGAGGAATTTAATACACCTACATTGAAAAAATTTATATTTCTCGAAAGAGGGTAATTGTTCTCGCCGATGTATACTGCGTCAATTAAACAAATATTCCTTGACGATGGAATTTGATTTACGTTCATATTTCGCGCCTCCAACATGGCGCGACGCACGGGGCGCCTCGGAAAAATGAGTGAATCGTTTGAGGAATTTAATACACCTACATTGAAAAATTTTATATTTCTCGAAAGAGGATAATTGTTCTCGTCGAAGTATATTGCGTCAATTAAACAAATATTCCTTGACGATGGAATTTGATTTACGTTCATGTTTCGCGCCTCCAACATGGCGCGACGCACGGGGTGCCTCGGAAAAATTGGCGAATCGTTTGAGGAATTTAATATATCTAAGTTCAGACAAATTTATACTTCTTGAAAGAGGAATTTAATATACCTACATTGAAATAATGTATATTTTTCAAAAGGTGATATTGTTTTTGTCAAAGTATATACACTTGGGCGCACATCTCTACAATCGTCAATGAAGAATTGAAAAGAGGATTTTCAGAATTGAAACAGAATTTGAATTAAATTTTGAAATGCATCAGTCGAAGAAGTTAGAAAGTGGTTCTTTAACAGCTGATGCTACCAATGATCTTTCGTAATTCTTTTGGTGATCGGCGCAACAACGTGTACATGTGTCAGAAGGAACCCTTTGTTGACTGAGAAAATAGTTATTCAACAGAGATTTAAGACCCTGTACCGATTGAAACGGATGCCGTCTCATCTTTTACCAGATGGCTCTCTTACAAAATGATAAAGATAACCCTGTCACATTTAACTAAGTATTATTGTTCTTTAATAAAAAGATCCCAGTACAGATATTCATCCGTCGAAACGTTCATTTCTAAAGATTGGCGGAAAATTAAAGATAAAGTGTCACTTTTAAGTTCTTTATCGTTTACTAGATGACCCTCTTAAAAAATAATAAAGATAACCCTGTCAGATTTAACTACGTATTATTATTCTTTAATCAAAAAATCCTAGTCCAGATATTCATCCGTCGAAACCTTCATTTCTAAAAATTGGCGGAAAATTAAAGATAAAGTGTCACTTTCAAGTTCTTTATCATTTACTAGATGACTCTCTTAAAAAATGATAAAGATAACCCTATCAGATTTAACTAAATATTATTATTCCTTAATCGAAAATTCCCAGTCCAGATATTCATCCGTCGAATCCTTCATTTCTAAAAATTATCGGAAAATTAAAGATAAAGTGTCACTTTCAAGTTCTTTATCATTTACCAGATGGCTCTCTTACAAAATGGTAAAGATAACCCTGTCATCTTTAACTAAGTATTATTATTCTTTAATAAAAAAATCCCAGTCCAGATATTCATCCGTCGAAACGTTCATTTCTCAAAATTGGCGGAAAATTAATGATAGAAAGTCACTGTCGAGTTCTTTATACGCTTTCGCTCGTTTCGATACTCGAAATTTGTGATTTGGTCGGACGGATCGATACGCGTTTGATGATGTTCCCCGTCTTCTGTAATTTTTCATTTGGAATCAGAGTGTTGACCGTCGGATACATATCCTAGGGAGGTTTTTGATTTCGAAACGAGGCCTGCGCGTCCGTTTTTGGGAGGGCGGCCGGTTTCGCCGGCACTTTTGGTAATGAACTAATATTTGCGGTGTCCGTTGGACTGCGTGCGCGTATGTGCGTACATGCGTGATATCCGCGGCCCTTCCGCATATACGCGCCTGCCCTGCGGGGTCAACGCGCGGCCCTCTTTTCTGAATCTGGCTTCGATCCAGAAGCTCAAATTTTCGATAACTTTCACGGTAATAATTCCTCTTATTCCATTTGTCAATTACAACCTCCAACTCGAATTCTCAAAATTGATCTCCCTTTTTAACTGACATTTCTTATTTTACGTTACTAATTACAGTGAAAAGTGTAAATTCATGTACAGCTCCACTAACTCATTTTTGCAGAGAGTAAAACATTTTTCCTTTTTTATAGTTCATTGCAATACGTGTAAACATTCTCTGTGTGCGTTATACTATCGGTTGACATTTGAAGTAAAAATAATACCAATAATAAGTAAAAAGAAGAAGTACCGAACGAATGTTTTTTTTTTAATATCCTAGGAAAATGCATTTCTAAATATGATTTCATGCTCTTTAACTTAAGGATAGATAAATCATGGGAATAAAAGTCATGTCCGTGATTGCTGATAATTTCAGGTTTTCGTACAATCCGTTGTTAGCCATCACGCTAATTTAGCTCTCGGTGAAGAAGCCGAGGAATTGCATAAATGGCGCAAAAGGAATTCTAAAGATAAAGGGAAGGAAACGTCGGCGAAGAATCCGAAGAATCCGAGAGTTGCACTCGAGCAAACGATATTTATGAGGAAGTCCAATAATAGCCGAAGTTTTTGCGCCAATAGCGAGCCTCCCGTCCTTAACGTGCGCAAACAGTGTACAGACATTTATGGCATTATAATCGCGAACAGAAACGCAGAACAAGTCTGCCTTGCGAAACACTTCATCAAGACGGAGAAAAATGTGGAAATGCTCGACAGCATCCAAAGTGGAATTTTCAAAGGAAATTCCGCGAGTTTTTTTCCACCCTCCTGATGAATAGAACAAACCTAAGAACAGTTTTTCATTAATTTACATGCTATATGATTTTGTACGTAATTCACATCCACTCGGATCTTTTACGTGCAAAACCAGACAGACATTTATGGCATTTACAATCGCGAACAGAGCCGCAGAACAATTCTGCCTTGGGAAACACTTAATTAACAAACCTAAGAACACTTTTTTTTTTCATTTCCACCCTATATCATTTTATAAATAATTCCCATCCACCCAGATCTTTTACATTCAAAGAGATCTAATGTCCACTAAGAATTCCGTATTAAGTAAATAAAAATTCTAGAAAAAGGCGAGTTTTTCGGAACAGACCTTAAAACACTTTTTCTTTGATTAACATCATAAATTATTTTGTAAATAATTTACATCCATTCGGATCTTTTATATTCGAAGCCAAGACGTCAATTTCAAGCGAGATCTTCCTATGTCCACTAAGAATTCTGTATGAAGTTAATGAAAATTCTAGAAAAAGGTGGGTTTTTCGGAACAGACCTTAAAACACTTTTTTATTGATTAACATTATAAATTATTTTGTAAATAATTTACATCCATTCAGATGTTTTATATTCGAAGCCAAGACCTCAGTTTCAAGAGAGACCTTTCAATTTCCACTCGAAATTCCATACGAAGTGACGAGAAATTTGCGAGATAAAGGCGCCGTTTTTCATTTCCTTATCTCCTTCTTCGGCAATTTTTTCCCGTTCTCAGCCCAGTTTCCGAGATGAGAAAACCGAGGACGAAGAGCAGAGTCAAAGCGGGGTCGCGGGCCCGAAAAGTCCTGCGGATGACAGGACCCCCGGAAGATGACTCGGGGTGACAAACGATCCAAGAGAGAGAATAATCGTTTTCCAATCGAAATTCGATAGCGACCGGCCAAGCCGGGGGTTGATCGATCACGAGGGCGCGAAATGTTCGCGACGGCCCTCCGAGTCGAAGAGTCGGCTGGGCAGAAATTTCAAAGAATTTAAATATATACCGTGGAAAGTGTCGCAGGGTGGCCGCCCCCCATAAATCGCCACCCCCTGCGGGGCACCAGGGAGGGAGGGAATCTACAATTCTAAAGCTTTCCATAAAACACTCGAGGAAACGCCGCGACTGCACTTTTCGAGTGGCCGCGCGCAGCCGGGGGTTGAGGGGGTGGCCGTTCTCCAAAAACCACCCCTGCGGTCTTCTGTTGAAATATGTAAAACCGTGTAACCTCTTCAATTTACATAGGCGTACACCGGCCAAGCACGGTGCTAATGAAAAGTGGCCGAGTCGACGGATCCGCGTTCCGCGTCGACGCCGGTCCTTCAGGGAACTCGACGTCCCCGTCGAGGCGTCGGGACGCGGAAGAAATAATGTCCATTGAACCGAAGAAATATTTCTGTAATTCGAGATATAATTCAAATAAACTGGGATAAATTGAACGCAACCTTCCTTCGGAATCATGACTATTGATTTGAGTTAATTAGAGTAAATTATTCTTTGAAATATTCGAATATTTCCTTGGTTCGATGAATTTCTCTTTCTCTCTCTATGGTGATCGTTTGCTGATCTTTAACGCGTCTCTTTTTCTTATTAATTTAATTCTACCGACCAGCGATACATTTCTAGAGTCCGGATAAATTCCCACTGACGCAGGAAAGTTCTTCGGCAAACCTCTTCATGGAACCCATTCAGGAAATTTCCGCGACAGTTGAGTCGTCATTCCGTAGAAATTACTGATAATGTACAGACTACTATCTTATTTATTTTCTTGTCACCTCCATTGACAGACGTCATGTTATACGAGACCACGCGGGATTTACGTCGACGCGAAGACAGTTTTCCGAAAGTCCCCACAAATTATCATTGCACGAGACGTATCCACAATTTAAAATCTCTCATCGCATATCTTTTTCGTTGCATCAAGCGACAAATTAACGATTGCCGCTTCGATGTTAACGGAAAGACAATTTAGAGAACACAAAATGAAAAAGTATTCACCTCGCGTCTTTGCGGCGTTCACGTTAATTCGTTCCTCCGTAACCAAGTTAGTCAAATGCCTTCCATACCAAGACTTCTCTTAAAAACCGTAAACTATAACATATACAAAATCCACATCATCAGTTATCCCCATTCTACCGATGCCGGAATCGCAAAAGTCCCGAAAGAGCGTCGAATCGAACGAAAATAGACATCACTTCCCATCGGAGCCATTCCGACCCCTTTCGTGTGTGGTTTCCTGAGTGTAAACAGAGCCTCGTAACGCCTTCCTGGAGTCATATACCAAAAAAACGCGTCTTCCCGTTCGGATATCCTCCTCTTCGTCCCCTCTTCCCGAAAGGAGTCGTCGAGGTTCGCGTGATAATTGTCCGTCGTCGCGCCAGCGAAGAGCCTCGCTCTTCTCGCCTTCGACAGTCCCATCCGCGGATATTCTTGGGACCGAATCCTCCTGTCGCTTCGTGAAGAAGGGGCTGAAAAAAAGGGGAAAAAAGAGAGCCGTGCCTCGGCAACGACGCTGAACAAACAAGCAGCGATAAAGGTCCGGAGGATACATCTGGAAGTGGGGACCATCAGTCATGGCGCATCTGCCGGCGCACTCCCGCGTTCCTAGAGCGGCCGAGGGCTGACTCCGAGGCTAAAAACCATTTGTCGTCACCGACGTAAATTCGTTTCATCGACCGTGAGACGAGTGTTCGCTCGCGAGATCGTCGTGGGACGTCCAAAAGATGTCCACGGGACGTCCATGAGATGTTCGCGAGACGTCCATCAGATGTTAGCGAGACATTCACGAGATGTTCACGGACGTCCATGAGATGTTCGCGGGACGTCCATGAGATGTTCGCGAGACGTCCATCAGATATTCGCGAGACGTCCATCAGATATTCGCGAGACATCCATGAGATGTTCGCGGGACGTCCATGAGATTTTCGCAGGACGTCCATGAGATGTTCATGGGACGTCCATGAGATGTTCGCGGGACGTCCATGAGATGTTCGCGGGACATCCATGAGATGTTCGCGGGACGTCCATGAGATTTTCGCAGGACGTCCATGAGATGTCCATGGGACGTCCATGAGATGTTTGCGAGGCGTCCATCAGATGTTAGCGAGACATTCACGAGATGTTCGCGGGACGTCCATCAGATATTCGCGAGACGTCCATGAGATGTTCATGGGACGTCCATGAGATGTTCGCGGGACGTCCATCAGATATTCGCGAGACATCCCATGAGATGTTCGCGGGACGTCCATGAGATGTTCGCGAGACATCCATGAGATGTTCATGGGACGTCCATCAGATATTCGCGAGACGTCCATGAGGGACGTCCATCAGATATTCGCGAGACGTCCATGAGATGTTCATGGGACGTCCATGAGATGTTCACGAGACGTCCAGGAGATGTTCGTATGAAACTTTTCTCTAAACTGGGTCTACCGAATTGTTTCACATTTTTCAACGTGGATATGGAGGCCCTTGGAAAGACGTCCATGAAATTTCATACGAGAAGTGAAAATAATTCCTTATGGTTAAACCGAAAAGAATTTTCATGGGTGTCAGAACCTTCCTTTAGGGCGTTCATAATTGCGTGGTAAACTTTCAAATTATTCGGTACCTAGTTGAGAAAAAAGTTTCATGAACGATTAACCCTTCAGATGCCGCATTCACATCACCTTAAGCGACGTTTTTAGATACCCGCATGGGACTTGAGGTACTCTTGTACAACACTTGTTAGGTGTTAGATTTACTGCACGTAAGAGGAGAAAATGATGGAAAAATTTGCGGAACATCGACGGGACGTTTAAGGAGCTCTTCTAGGCGTGGAATGTCTTTCCTCTTCCTTGTTAACAGTTAGACACTAGATTCATTGCATGCGATGGCAGAAAATGACAGAAAAATTTGCGGGGTATTCGCCAGGACTTTAAAGGACGTCCTTTGGACGTGAGTGACATTTGTGGTCGTCGGTTGGATTTTCTCTTCTATGTTAATACTTAGACAGGTACTGGATATATTGCGGGTAGTGACAGAAAATTATGAAAACTTTCGCGGGACATTCACGAGGCGTTTAAAGGACGTCTATGGGACCTGAGGAATTCTTATCGACAAAGGACGTCTTTTCTCTTCCTGGTTAACACAAAAACTACCAAGCCCTGTAAAATCACTGGTTCTAAATGGCCCACCACAGCCAAAGAAAGTCCGCCGGTAGTTCTCGTGTTAAGATTCAGGCCATGGAATTTCCGAAAATTATGGAAACTTTCTCGAGGTATTTCATAAAGCGTCAAAAGGACGAGATATGAGGAACACGTCTTAGCAAGGCCCTTAACTACCAATGGGATCAATTATATAAAAAAACCAGGGAAGAATCCACAGAACACATGATATACGTCCCTTAAACATTCAATCAACATCCACGATACTTACCCGAGAACAACGTCGCTTAAAAATATAATCCTAGGGGAAACTAGAACGAAGCATATTCTTCACGAAACTGATGCAGGTCCGATTCTCGAAGACTGGACAAACGCTTATTTATCCAAAACACATGAGCCCCAAAGAGAAACTGGTGACTATCCTCGCACCAATCAACTAAATTATTCCCCTTCGAGCACTTTCTAGGTCTTATTAAGACAAATAGCAGGTGCAATAAGCAAAACCAAACGAACCGGTCCCAAGAGACAAGGAAGCGCGCTAATCCCCAGGACATCCATGGGACATCTACAGGACGTCCATGGGACATCTACAGGAGACATCCTCGCTCGTGCGCGGATAACAGGGCCGAGCAGGTGCATTACATTCGAGGGAATAGTTTACGAGGATTTTATTGGCGGCCCCCGGTGTTCAGCGCTCGTATTTAACGTTTTATTCCGTCGACTCACTCCACCTCTCCCGCTCGTCCTTGCCGAAGGGTTAGGATTTTATTTTTTAGCACCGCGCGCGCGAGAGGGCGCTCGCCGGCACCCGGAGGAACCGTCCAGGACCCTTTCATAAAAGTCGTCTGGCACATTTGTTTTGCTAGATTATTGCCACCCGGTATATCGGCCGATATATATTATTTTATTATCGTCTGCGCGATATCCAGACGGGGATTACACCGCCTCTCGGCGGTCGCATAAAGAACTCGCCCGGCCGCCTCGTCCTTCGGAATCGATTCCTGGTTCCTTTCCGAGGAATGGGAATTGGGGAATTACGAACGACGCTCCTCTTTTTCTTCTCCCGTCCAACCCCCTAGACGGCTCGCTAATCGTTCCTACTTTGGTGTGGGTGATCATCACCACGGCGCATGCGTGGAGAACTAGTGGAGAACGGCGAAGAGCTGACAGAAGTTGCCCGGTTTTCGCTAATCGGGCCGAAATTAAGAGTCCTGCAGGATTTACTGCTCCTTTCAAGGACTTCTCGTTATATAACGCGTGGGCCTGTTGCTTCACTTTGGGGTGGTAGCTGTGGGTGCGTCGGATTTTAGGTTCATAATTTAGGTATCACGTGGGATGAGGGAATGATCTCTGGAATGTTTTGTTAGGATTTCTGATGATGTAGAATGGTTGGGCTGGGAATACTTCTGTTTAAGTATTCCTGGATTCGTCCTTCCGATTCTTTTATCTCGGGGTGCAGACCACGCCGGGCCGCCATTTTGGTTCTTCGGCGTCCTCAGTTTTGTGTCGTTTTCTGAGCTTAAAATTAGAAATGAAAGATTTCTGTATTGTACTCGTTTACCGTTCAATTTTTTACAATGTATTTATAACTTCCCTTAATGATGCGGATTCTTAACGTCAGAATCAGACGTATTTGTATATTGAACGTAGTTAATAGATATACCATCGTTCATCTCGTTTCGTTCAAGGAACATTTAAAAATACGTGTATGATTTAGTTTAAAATTGCAAAATATATTATGAATGTAGGTTATTTAACAGTGCTGTATCCATGCGTGAATTCGGTTTGAAAAGATACAGTTTAAGGTGAGTCCTGTTGTAGAAATGAGAAATTCAATGTATTTTCTAGAAGTATGGAATTTTAAATGGGGAAATTTCATAAATAGAAAATTCAATGCATTTTCCAGAAAGACAAAATTTAGAATACGAAACGTGACGAAGACAAACCTCGTTCAATATCTAGGTAGATTTGCATTAATGGATTAATAAGTTCCTTTGGAAAAACGACTCGGGATGGTCGCAGCTCAGTATCAATACCCGTAAACGAAACCACAATTTCATAAATAGAAAATTCAATGCATTTTCCTGAAAGTCAAAATTTAGAACACGAAGCGTGTAAGTAGATTCACATAAATGGATTAATAAGTTCCTTTGAAAAAACGACTCGGGATGGTCGTAGCTCAGTATCAATACCCGTAAACGAAACCACAATTTCATAAATAGAAAATTCAATGCATTTTCCTGAAAGTCAAAATTTAGAACACGAAGCGTGACGAACGAAGACAAACCTCGTTCAATATATAAGTAGATTCACATAAATGGATTAATAAGTTCCTTTGAAAAAACGACTCGGGATGGTCGCAGCTAAGCGGCAATATCCGTAAACGAAAGGACGGGCTTGCATTTACCCCATAGCACGGGGCACAGCTGCCATGGCGAAATTACGGGAGCAAGAGCGCGGGGCCGACTCTTAGACGTCTCCAGGAGGCTTGACAAATGACGGAGGCGAGTTTTATTATTTTAGATGTCGTCGGGGGGAGGTTTAGTCAAGCGACCGTGTCGTCGGGTGGATGTGTTTTACATATTTCGTAACGGCACCCAGGAGGGGCGGCGGGGGTGCGCGATCACTTGACAAATGGCTTGGGGTTTTATTAGACTAAGTTTTTAAGGTACTCCCCGGCGAGAACGCGTGGTTACACTAAATAAAGATAAGCCGCGCGTCGCGAGGAGGGTGAATTTTTCTTACACCCCTGCGGTTCCGCACCCCCGGCGTTCGGAAAACGACGCTTCCTCCTGCGAGGAAGATGAAAGGTAAAGGCGAGAGGAGCTCTATTTCTCGAAATCATCCCCCGGTGATTTCTTTTTGTACTCCCTAGCCCTGTAAACCACCCCGAATGGTCTCGTTCCCGCGGCAACCCTTCGCTTCTGGCTAATGTAGTTCTTTTTAGCCGCCATTCAAACCCCGAGACGTTTCAATCGGCTCCATTGAACGAATGCTCGCGATTAGATGGATCGGTCGTGCTAGCGCGAGCACTCGCGCGAAGTCGCGCGAGTGGAGTGACTCGCGACTTCCTTTTTCAAACTACCCCCGAGGTGGTCCTTCCCCTCCGGCGCCCCTTCGTGGCGATAAACAGAGGGCGAGTTTTTCTAAACCGAATGTTTTATTTCAATATCATGTATATTCAAACAACGAAATACAATGTTAAGAAACATTACATCGAACGTCACGAAAATCACAATACACGATATAATCAAATATGAAGAGGAACCATGTTTCTAAAACTTTAGAAACGCATTTTTTTGTATTTCTTATAGCGATCCCCCTACCCCCTTCGTATCAAACGACACATCGCATCAGCTGATAAGAATCGGTCTCATCGAGTTGGACTTTTGTCAGAATCAACTGATAACTCGTTGTTGTCGGAAATTCGGGGTTGATCGAGCAATTGCAAATCGGTCGATCGGGGAATAAAAGACATCGAATGTCACCCTGCACCCGACATCCCAATGCAGCGCTCCGCAGAGGTGGAGGAGCGCATTTCGCGTCCGGGGGTTGGATGTCGTCCCTCACAAAGGCGCCGCGGGGTGGCGGTGAAATCCCAGGGGTTGCGGGGCAGACCGACGGATCGCTAAATATTTCATTTCGGGTCTCTCTAAACGTTTAATTTCAGCTCAGGTGGGCGCCTCTCGCGAGGTGCCTGTCACTGCACAGGGGGTGGAAACGCGCGAAAGGGTTGAAGCCGTGCGTGGTTTCGACTCGTCGCGGGGTCGCCGGAAAAGTTCGTTTAATTTTCCCCCACGACCTGGAAAGAATTCGCTAATTATCAGGCGGAGAAGGGGTGAAGGGACGCCTTCTGTCATGCACCCCTTGTCATGGAAATGGGGTGGGTTCGGAATCGATGACTCCCCGATAAACCCACCCCTCCTTAATAAGCACAGAACTTCAAATAAAATTAGTAACTTTATTTTTATTCTTTAAAACAATCCCCGAAAATCATCCAGACACATAATTATTTCATTGTCTGCCTTTGGCATATCGATAACGGATATAATTGAAATAAATCCAAGTCGAAGTTCTTTCTGCTCCACTTTTCCCACCCTTTCCAGTGGACGCTGCACAATAAGGGACGCAACAATAGGTCCCCGCGATTAGGATCAAAAAATGAATCGGCAATTTTCTCGATTTACACATCCTTTATCGGAGTCCCTTTCTTCACTTTTCACGAAGGGTTCACATTTTCTCCCCAATTCTCCGAGTTCGCACGATCCGCTTGCCGGATCTGTCTCCGGTATCCGCTTTTTAATATATATTACACCCCCTTGGGCGCCATTTTGAGTGTCGCTCCAAAATGAGCCTTAGTGATTCATAAGCGACAAAATGAGTCAGCGTTTCCATTTTATTCCTTTTTTTTTCTGAAGGCTCTCCGGGATTTGCTGTTTTTCATGTATTATACATTTGGCAGTCGCCATCTTGCTTCTCGCTGCACAAAGGAAGGGGATCGTTTTTTACTTCTTTTGTGTACGGTTTTATTCCTTCCCTTGCCGTATTTTTCGAGTTATATCTACTTTGAAATTCATGTATAAATCGTTTGTTATTTTCTTTAAAATGTACGTGTTGTATTTATTAATTAATTGTTTCGGTCTCGTTCGCTTTAATCGCGAAGGCGAGGTTCGGCCGCCATCTTGGATATTCGGAAAGCGGACCATAAGGGTGGAAGAAAGGAGCCCCGGCGGATTCCATAGATTTCAATTACATCGCTCCTCTGTCTCTCCCTCTCGTGTATATTTATGATTTAATACGATCGCCATTGTTGCGAGCTCTCTTCCCGTTTCAACATAACTCGCATCATTTGTACGGGATGTATTGTCGGGAGAATCACGTCATCCCCGTCCACTGGTCGCCCTTGTATCCGCCATATTTGACCGTTCGACGACATGTTCACACCCCTTGTATAAATCGAATGCAACAACCATCCTCCCTTGATTATTATTAAAAAATCAACCTATATTTTAATACCTAAACAAAGAATTTAATTATTCCAATTCACTTTCAATTTCACGTAACATTTATTTCTAAAATATCGAATTTCCGGAGTTTCCATTAAAAATCGCGACATATGATCGTAACGTCAAATCTTGAGCTATTAATATTTTCAGCGCAACAAGATATGAATTAATTGGCTTGTTTAGGGATGGTTCGTGCCTCTTATCCGGAAATATTCGGTATTCCTTTTATTCTCTTCGCGGATACAAATTTGACGTACAATACGCAGCTTAAATACTCGTAATTATTCCACCGCGGCGGAAATAACAACCCCCGTGTCCGGAATATGAAATTCGGAGATTTCGTAAGTTTCCCGCGGGATGGAAAGTTGTCGAGATGACGTAGTACCAAAGTTCGTAAAGAAGACTTCTGCCATCCCCTTCGGCCCGGCTCCGGGCTCGATTTTTCCTTCTCTCTCGGCGCCGACATGCGGCTTATACGGGGTAGCAATCTTTTATTATTAGCGCAGGCTTTACCAGACAATGAAACGAAAGGAACGGAATATGATATCGCGGCGAAGGGGCGGGAAGGGGAGCTATTGTCGGTCTCTTTGAATTTTAAAGTCACCGATCAATACGACTCCGGGGATGCGCCTTCGGCCATACATCCGCCCCTCTTCTCTATCCGTACGTCTCACCCCTCGGATAATGCTATAATAACTAAACATTTCCAATTATCATTATGAAATGAAATTTTGAAATTTTGAAATTTTGTCTCCGATCAAGAATCGATATACTGAACTATTTCACCCCTCTTCTTCATCCTTACGTTCCACCCCGCGGATAATGCTATAATAACTAAACATTTCCAATTATCATTATGAAATGAAATTTTGAAATTTTGTCTCGGATCAAGAATCGATATACTGAACTTTTTCACCCCTCTTCTTCATCCGTACGTTCCACCCCTCGGATAATGCTATAATAACTAAACATTTCCAATTATCATTATGAAATGAAATTTTTAAATATTGAAATTTTGTCTCCGATCAAGAATCGATCTTTCTTATCTTTGGTAATTAATAATTTTTTCCACCCTCCCATATTGTCTGGCCAGTTTTTACATTTCACCCCTTGAAGAAATACAATAATAACCACACATTTTCTATTAGTATTACGAAATGAAATCATTAGTAACGTTTATTTCGGATCAAGCGTCGATATTTAGATGTTTTCTATTTCACGCTATAAAGACTGAATTTTATCCCCCACCCCATTAATTTGTCCATATATCCTACTCCAAGGATAAACTTAAAATGAAACATTTCTTTTTTATTTCGGCTAACGATTTTGTTAAGAAACGAAATTATTACTAAAATTTCGTTCGAATCGGGGAACGATGTAATGATTTTTTTCTATTCCTTCGTAATTAATAACTCACATTTTTCATCCCTTAAGTATGACCGTCCGGCATTGAATCGTTGGTTGAAAAATTTCCCTCCGCATTTTCGGTGAAAAAAGGTCGATTCGAGGCCTCTCATTCGGCTCTTGGTCCCTCTGGGTGAATTCGGGGGTGGAGCCACCCCTCGCGGCCTCTCGAAGCGGCGAGAAATGGAGGCCGTCACCAAATTGTCGGCCCTAATGATAAATTGCGCCCCCTCGACTCTGCTCCCCGTGTGAGAGCCGGCGGGGAATCAAATAGCAATTTGTTATTTGTAATTCCGAGTGTCGCTTAATATACTCCGTACACCGACTCTCACCTCGGCCGCCCCCGAGCCAAAAGGAAGGGTTAGAAATTAACCGGAGGTTGATGAGACCGCTCCAAGGTGTGCAACGAAGGGTTGTCAGCACCCTCTCTTTCCCTCTTCCCGTTTTTCCTATCTATCCGCGATTTTCGGGAACGCGATATAAAGAAAAAGAATCCATTTAAACGTCCCAAAGGAACGAATTACCAAAAATGGAAAGGAAAATTCTGACACGTACATATCATTTCCCTGTACATATTCTTAACTGTTAATTAAAAGATATTTAAGTTTATCTAGCGATAAATCGAGTAAATCGAAGAGATTTCCGCCGGGTTTACCCCGAGCCAACCCTCGCTTCGGCAGCGTTTTTCACCCCCGAAGTGTCCCGAGACTCCGGGGGTGGGTTAGGTGTATTCAATTTTGACTATTCAATTTTCCAGAAAAATAGCACTCCCACCCCGTACCGCCACCCTTCCGCGCATCCACAAATATTATCGAAGAACTCAGACCCGATCGGGCGCCGATCGGAACGGGGGTTGATCGCCGAACGAAAAGAATAAGTTCGATCAGTCGCAGGGGTGGCAGTTACCGTTTCGGTTATGGCTTTCGGAAGCGTCGGCGAATCCTATTCTTGCTCAAACGCGATAAGAGGCTTTTTACGCGTGTACCCGCGCACGCACCCCCTACGAGGGCGAGCGACTCCGGTTCCACCCCTTCGGGTGGAGGGTTGCATGTGAGGTTGTGACGGTTCTTGGGAAAATCTGGATTTGACCGATTCCGAGTCTCACGTGAACCCCACATCGATGGGGTGGTTTCCCTATCGTCCAAAAATCCTGGAACTAAAACTTTCATGGGGGTGAGATAAATAATTTGCCCCTGAAACAACGCAAAAGTATTTCAATTCCACATAATTCATAGAAATATATTTTTTGAGGGGTGCAAAACGTGTGGATAGGGGACAAATTGGATCCTTTTGGGGTTGTCGCAGAAAACCACCCCCTAGTTGTCTCTGCGGCTGACTTAAAAAGAAATGTTATAAGATGTCTCCGCAACAGCGGCCGAAAAGTCTCTTCGCAAGCCAGTGGGCATATTTTTCTTCAATCTACACTCGAGGCTTGTTACGGGGGTGGTCTTGGGGTTGAGGGTGGAATCACGAGTTTATTTGCGTTTTGCCTGGCGGCTGAGCATCCAGGCGTTCGCCGAGCAGGAGGGAGATCGAAAACGCAGAGACTTATCGTCGTTCGACCCTCCACCCTGATCCCAACCACCCCCAAACCGCCCCCGGCACCCGGGGGCCGCGATGCCGAAAGGGGTAAATCGGAATGGAATTATTTATATGCATGCGCATACCGCTGGTTCGATCGATACCACGTCGAGCTTAAATTCTCGAGATCTTCCCCAAAAGTCCCATCAACAAAAGCCACTAATTCGAAGGGGGTAGCTCTTCCAAAATCCCAATTTTGACTATTCACACCTTCCGAACATATAAAAACAATTTCGCCGCTCTTTTAATAAATTGCACAAAATATTAATGGTACGATGAGGGGGAGGGTTAAATATTTTCAACGTCAACTTCTAGGGTGTCTCCATTTTTCGAGGACAACCCCCAACTTCCTTTCAGCATTATGTACGAAGCTAAGTTCGACTCGTCACTCCGAGGGCCCGGGAGGCTAAAGTCGTTGGAGGGTTGACAAGTAAGGGAGGGTCGGAGGGCTGCGACTTAAGGGTAGCGAACCTCGGCGGAGGGCTGAAAAGCGCGAAAGGAACACCCTTCCCCGTTCTCGGATCCTGGCGAGAGGGAGGGAAGGGCAATATAAAAAAATCCACAGGGGAATGGAATTGGGGTGGATCCGCGGCCGAGCTACCCCCTGAGATCACGCTCCATCCTCGACCGCGATAAGCTTTTCCGCCAGCCCTAAACCGCCACCCTGTCCTCTCTGGTCTCTCCTGGCCTCACCCCCGTAACGACCATCGATAGCCCTTAATCGAATCATCCAATGGGCCCGGCGCCGTCGCCACAATGCTGGAAAGTGATTTTTATTATTGGCTGATTCTGATTTATCCCCCGCAGAGGGATGCTCCCTGGGGGTCCGCGTTTTTAAGCAAATGCGTGATCCGCGGTGCGGAATCCGCAAGCGGATGCGCCGCGGCCTGCGAGGGTGCGCGGACGCGTTAGGGGTGGCTCGGTTATCTTCCCGTTACGCGTTGGCAGGCATATGCCCCGCTCTCGGGGGTAGGACCGAGGTCATAATTTTCAGATTTATGTACAAATGTTTCTTCGCAGCGGGCGAGCTCGGGGTGATCCGTATCGTAAAGTTTCGCCGAATTGAAAAATGCTTTCTACGGGGCGAGACGCGATTTCCACCCTTATCTGCGAGGAGAGTCCGGTCTATCCCTCTTCGACCCCCCAGCTCGCTAAAAAGGGAGCCGGCCACTTTCACCTGAAATTCTGAATTTTTTATACGCAGAAGAATACTCGCATCCACTACTTGGAAGCTTTTACCAGCCAGTAACGTAAAGTCGAGCGCGCGTAGATACATATTTGGTGCGGAACTCAGTCGACCCGAATGTCTTTACGTGCGCAACTGAAATTTTTTTTTTCACACGTATATACTTTAATATCAATGTCTAAGTTCATTCTTAATTTTCTTAAACCAATTTATGGACAAAAAGCGTCGTTTTATTCGTGTTGTGATTCATTAGCGCCTTGCCCCATTTTCACCGGAAGATAGACAGTCGATGCGCCTAGCATCATAGGGAACTCAAAATTCAGCTCCAGTAACGCAAGCGTTTACGCAATTTTTCATACGCAGAAGACACTCGCATCTACCACTTGGAAGTTTTTCCCAACCAGTAACGTAAAGTCGAGCGGGGGGAGATACATATTTGGTGCGGAACGCAGTCGACCCGAGCATTTTTACGTGCGCGAGGGAAATTTTTTCTTTCACACGTATATACTTTTCCTGTCTCTAAAGTGATATTAACGCTTTGATTATTGACCGTTAATACCAAAGTATAAGTTTATATTTAATTTTTTAAACAAATTTATAGGCGAAAACCGTAGGGTTATTCGGTTCGTGATTCATCTGGTCCTTGCCCCAGTTCACTGGAAGATAGACACAGTCGATACGCGTAGCTTCAGAGGGAACTCGAAATTCAGCTCCAGTTTCCCCTCCCCCGCGGTAACTTCGCTGCGTAACGCAGGCGTTTACGCAGGCCGTATCAGTTTGCGGCTTACGGGGCGGCGCGGCGTTAATGAGGGCGCGAAACGCGCGAAATTAACGGCCGCCCGCCGGACGTAAATTCCGCCCGGAACGGGACGACCGGGCCCAATGTGGAACGTTTCGGCCCTGAAAGTGGAACTGAATAATTTTTACATCGATCTTTGCGCCGTTAAAAATGTTCAATCAAATTAACCTGAAACTCGAAATTCTATAAAAGAACCATGAAAAAAAAGAAAAAAAAATCCTAACCGGCGATTAACCATCGTGTCCCATAATCAAAGCGGAAATAGTGTAAGAACCAGTCATGAACCAGGAAATTCAAAATGGCCTCATTTTATTTAACGAAATTTAATGTATGATTAATTGGGGAGATTTTAGCTCGAAGTTAAACTTGAAACTGCCGAAATTGTGAAAAGGACAAGAGGAGGGGTTGGAAATATTTAAACTCGAAGAGGGGGTTTCGCCCCTCTGGTATATTGGTCCGTATCAGCCGTTCTTATCAGCATTGTCTACGGGAGGCGAATCGCGCGCGATCTCCGCAGGTCCTCGCGCTTACGCACGGGACTCCGGAAAACAATTTAGTTCAATCAACATTTCTAGGCGAATCTCCGTCATCTAATTAAACCGCTGTCCTCCACGGACATAAACTCGGGTTATCTGGGCCGTCGTATCTTGCCGGGGTTAATCCGACTGTATCCTAAGCGAGGCCGGGGTGTGTGCGCGCCGAACGGGATAGAACTCGGGGAGTCTCATTTCCTGTCTGCGGGGGTCCCGCAGGGGATACATAATTAGCTGGTTCGCTCGTTCCGAGCAAGGGGTAGAAGGGGATCCTGAGACGCAAGCTCACCCTAACCGAGATATTAGTCTTGCTTCTGGATCGATTTATCTGGAAATTATCGCGCCTCCACCCCTTGACAGGGCGGAAGGCCTTTTTGGAAAAGGACCTTCCCCTTTGAAATTCTCCCCAATACCGAAATATTGGTTCCACGCAATCTTTCATTTACATGGACTTCTCATGACGACAATAGTTGTAAGTAAATTGAGATATTAGTATTGTTTCTGGATCGATTTATCTGGATATTATCGCGCCTCCACCCTTTGGAATTCTCCCCAATACCGAAATATTGGATCCACGCGATCTTTACATTTATATCCACTTCTCTTGACGACAATAGTTGTAAGTAAATTGAGATATGTCTTGCTTCTGGATCGATTTATCTGGAAATTATCGCGCCTCCACCCCTTGACGGGGCAGAAGGCCTTTTTGGAAAAGGATTTTCCCCTTTGAAATTCTCCCCAATACCGAAATATTGGATCCACGCGATCTTTACATTTATATCCACTTCTCTTGACGACAATAGTTGTAAGTAAATTGAGATATTAATCTTGCTTCTGGATCGATTTATCTGGAAATTATCTCGCCTCCACCCCTTGATGGGGCAGAAGGCCTTTTTGGAAAAGGACCTTCCCCTTTGAAATTCTCCCCAATACTGAAATATTGGATCCACGCGATCTTTCACTTACATCGACTTCTCATGACGACAATAGTCATAAGTGAAATTGAAATCTAACGGTGGATAGAAAGTGATCCAAAAATCGGACATCGTCTCTTAAATCCAGCTATGGAGTTTCGCAACCATTACATTTAGTACGATTATTATCGGTGGAACCGATTCCTATCTTGGAACTTCTCCTCAAGTTCCGCGCCCTTTACGTTAGTGTCAATCTATCTTAACGCAACTAATCGGGAATAAAATTAAGATTGACATGGTGATATTCCTTGATGGTACCTTATCATGCGTTGAAAGAAGAGATACGCGACCCATCGTTTGCGATTCAAATATCAATTACCGCTGTCGGGAGAAAAATGATACACCTGTCATTGCGAATGTCTGATGCGTTAATACACCGGTGAATGGAGTGCGTTGTATGGAAGCCGAAGGAACGATTTACTCGACTCGGAGGACCGAACAACCCCGCAGATAAAGCGGGAAAAATTAATCTCAATCTTAGCCTGGTTGCGATCATTTATCACACCTCGTTGTAGGGGAAACAGGGCGGGGGGCGCATGCCTCTTCGGATTGATACGAAGTTAGCAACGGTAGCCTGTGTACGATTGCGTCACGACTGCTGCTGAGATCTATTAGTCAAAAGTCAAGGGGTGATGCCAAGAGAGAGACGGCAAGAAAGATGAGGAAAAGGAGCACACGGGGTGCCTCGCAGCCTCCCAGCGGGTCGTCTTCGTGTCAATATGCTCGTATTGGTCCAAATCAACGTCTACATTACCTGGACAGGCCTCAAAGGAACTGATCGATCTAAAGAAAAGCCCCATTGAAATCCTAAAATCAAGCGCTAATAATTTCTTGACATTTGTAACATGAACGAAGACGTCTAGGAAGACCTAAAAAAGGTGCAGAGACGGTGCAAACAATAAAAAGCCGGAAGCTAAAATATTTAAGCCGCATTGTGTGCAATCTAGAGGAGGATGAACGGTTACATCTCATGATGCGAGAAACAATTGAGATCACATGATGAAGGAGAAGAAGTTGCCTTAAAAACCGCAGAGAGTGGTTAGGACAAATGATAAGGTATATTTTTAAAACAGCAGCGAGCGTAATGATAATCGCTAATATGATAACCAATATGATTACAATCATAGATCGGCACCAATAGAATTTCTTGTAGGACAAAGCTTCATATCTTTTGCCTGTGGTCCGATAGAAGCACGAGGCGAGAGGTTTGAAAATGAATATATAATTAATTCGATCATTAGAAATGAATCTATATATGAAGAATAGAAGTGCAACGGAGGGAAGTCCGTTCTCAGTTGCACCCTCTTGATGCCACCCCTTGGTAAACCAATGGTCAAGGGGATGCGGATCAATCCGCCGCCTTATTCCGTCTTATCGAAATCTCCGGAATGTCGGGCATCCGCTGATTGAATCCTCCCGAAGGCGCTGTCCGCCCCCTCGGGTTTGATAAATGTTCCCGGGGGCCGCGATATGTTTGATAATATTTGTAAGGAGGCCGGGGGTCGTTTCCCGGAGAAGCCGAGTCGGAGGGCCTTTGTGCCGCCTGACTCGGATATCCTATTCGACTGTAATTCGATTCTATCGCGACTCGATTGCCGGCTGCTGTTTCGGAGTCTCCGGCTCACGGCCGTGAGGGGATGATTTATCGGCGGGCCCTCCTCGGAAACCTCCCCCGGAAACGGGCCGGGGATGCCCCGGGTAACCCGATCGCCGATGGCTCGTAATTATTCGTCGCAACGCCGCCGCTAGGAGACGGGGTCCTGGAAAGACTCCCAGAGGAGCCTCTTTTCCTCCCAGTCCTCGTTACGCACCCCTTTCGCTTCGGGTGACGTTGAAACGACTTTCTCCGCGTCCCTGTAAATACCGGGAAAATCTAGTGACTCTTCGTCGTATTTAGTTTCCCCTGTGTACCGGGATCTGACGATGCCTGAACAGAGCCTTCTCGTCTGATGCCATCCCTGGACTCCAGTTTCTTTTTCGACTTATCCTGCTGAGACGAACAAAGATAATGTTTCTCATCCTCCGATTAATTATCTGTGTTAATCCGAGACTCGTTTGCATCAATAGGGATGACTTTCCCCTGATGTCTTCCTAGGTGGACGCGCTTGGGATCCAACTCCTTCGACCTTTCCTGGTTCATCAGTTAAGGTGATGTGAAAGTGGCGCCGAAGAGGTTTTGTTTATAAAACTTTGCCCCCAACTCGGTTTACCGAATAGTTTGAAACTTTACAACGTGAATAGGAAGACTATAAGGAGGGTCCTGAAACTCATGAAATTGAAATTCTTTTCAAATTTGTTTATAGGTATTTTAAAAATAATTTATAAAAAGTGAAATTTCGCGAGTGTCAGGACCTACCTTAGGGTCTCCATATTCACGTTTTAAAGTATGAAACGATTTGAGACACCCAGTTCGTAGAAATGTTTTATGAACGATTGAGCTTTCGGATGCCACTTTCATATCCCCTTAATTCAAGCATTCCTTTTTCATAATTGAAATGCATTTTCAATCGAAAACAGAGCGTGATTGGTACAATTACTGAACTTAATATATAATATTTTTTGTCATGATAGTTTCGATTCGATGAAAAATTGCATTTTAGTTATGAAAAAGAATTCTTGAATTTCGCCTATGACAACTACATATAACCCCTTAAGATCAGATTTTGAGTTCCTTCTGAATTAATTTATTATATTAATTTAACACCGATTTGCATGCGCATCATGGTCTAGGGATGGTTTTTCTGTCGTAGACGATGAGTCCCGTTTGGGATCAACCCCCGTGACTCCTTGACGTCTAATTTCTTAGACCTACCCTGGGAGGATTGGTCAGGACTAAAGGTTGCTTTTATTAAATTAGTTTGTTGTGTTTTTGAGGCATATACGTATGTGTATTATGTATCGGTAGGGGACATTTTTTTCTCGAATGGCGAGGAGTCCTAAGGGGTGGACGCGCTCGGGTGCTGCCCCTGTGTCGCTTTGCAACCCCCGTGTTCCTTTGGGCCGCGTCTGTTTCCGCCGCACGCGTAGACATAGGCACGCGGGGGCGGCGGCCCGCGAGCGATTTATCGGAAAACCGGCGGATGCCTTTGTCCCCGTCATATTACAATTGCCGCAGTCATTATCGCGCTATGCGGACGATGCGTTTGATTCCCAACCCCGCGCGTTCCTAACCACCCCCGAAGCGACCCTCGGAACCGGCGGCGATTTTCGACGCCGCGGATCACTTGGAGTTGCGATTTCTCGATTTGACATCCGATGACACTTATACTGGTCGATCGAACTAAATCTAAGAATCCTTGAGATTTTGGGTTAAACGAATCATAGATCTTCTTTTCTGTTCCCCTGCCTTGACCCAGTCTGGGGCCCCAAAAATGCCGGTCCCACTTCAGCTCCTTTTAGCCTCCACTCCACCCGGGCAATTTTACAATTTTCCTCAATTAATCATCTTCGAGCGGTCCCTGGGAATTATACAAACGTATTCTCTTTCAGTGACCCTAAATCACGGGCCGCAATTAGCAGACCCATGGGGTCCTTTGCGGGCCCTTCCTGCAATTCCTCCCAATTAATCCCGGCCGAAATCACAATCCTATAAATGCAAATTGAAACCACTATTCCTCACGAGTTGATTATAAATAACGAACGGTAATTTGTAATTTGCGATTGCGGCAGGTCCTAGCCGAAGGAACGTCCGATAATTGCGCGGCCGGGCCTTTTGGGCCTTTTGGGCCCGGCTGGGCCTTTTGGGCCCACGTCTAATGAACTCCCGCGGCTCGGGGCCGTCGCTCCTCGCGGGGCCCCCCGCGGGGCCCGTCATTACCGAATCAAAATTAAAGGCGGAGGTGGGCCCGGGCGCGCGCTTCTCGCGATTAGGGCCCGCTTATCGGTATCGCGTGGGAGCGAGCGAGAGGGCAGGCCCGGGGCCCTTCCCGAGGGCCCTCGTTAATTCCTGGACACCTGCGATCTCGCGCGAGCCCTTTAAATAAATAATAATTGGCATTATCGACAAAGACAAATTGCCCCCTTACCCTCCCACTCCATCGAAGCGCGGGTATCGCGCATGTCGTGTACCTCGCGGACGCACCCCCAAGGGTCCCTCGGGGGATCGGGAGGGTGCTCGGCGTAATATTCGACTAATTACGTATTTAATAATCCCTCCTCGGCGTCGGTTATTACCGCGTCGCGGTGTGTCGGCCCTGTTGGCCAGGCCCGATTCAACCCCCGACTTACCCCCGAACGCCATTTCCGCGGATTCGACGCGTAACTCTTCTTCGAGATAAAGTATCGGCTGAAAAAGTTGAAATAGGAGGAGTTTAAGGTGAGAAAGTGACATTACAAGTGTTGAACATACATTTGTCAATTTCGACCCCCGAGCGCGATTTCCGCGGATTCGAGTGTAACTCTTCTTCGAGATAAAGTATCGGCTTAAAAAATTAAAATAGGAGTTTAAGGTGAGAAAGTGACATTACATGTGTTGAACATACATTTGTCAATTTCGACCCCCGAGCGCGATTTCCGCGGATTCGACGCGTAATTCTTCTTCGAGAAAAAGTATCGCCTAAAAAAGTTAAAATAGGAGGAGTTTAGGGTGAGAAAGTGTCATTACGAGTTGACCATGCATTTGAACGTACATTTGTACATTTCGACCCCTGGCCGAATCACAAGTGCGATTTCCGCGGATTCGAGTGTAATTCTTCTTCGAGATAAAGTATCGGCTGAAAAAGTTAAAATAGGAGGAGTTTAAGATGAAAAAGTGACATTACAAGTGTTGAACGTACATTTGTACATTTCGACCCCTGACCGAATCACAAGTGCGATTTCCGCGGATTCGACACATCTCTTCTTCGAGATAAAGTATCGGCTGAAAAAATTAAAATGGGAGGAGTTTAAGATGAAAAAGTGACATTACAACTGTTGAATATACTTTTGTCAATTTCGACCCCCGACTGAATCACAAACGCGAGTTCCGCGGATTCGACGCGTGATTTTTGTTCGAGTAAAATATCGGCTGACATAATGAAAGAAGATCTGAATAAAATGTAAAAAAGTGTCATTACATGTGCCGCAAATGTATATTTATTCGTTCCATCCCTCAAAACTATCCCCAAGCACGGCTTCCACGAATTCGGCTTCTAGATCCTCATCAGAGCAAAGCGTCAGCTCAAAGAATTATAAAAGATCCAAATTAAACGTAAAAAAGGGAATTACATGTATTGCATATATGTATTCGCTCATTAGAAGTACCTCTTCAGACTATATCATCGAGTAAAGGAAGGAGATGAAATTTCGCATATTAAAACTATACTAATTTCTTATTAGAGATGTATATTTTTTTTTGTCCATCCAGAGCCAATGGCCGTACAATAAATACTTCCCGACCCCTCTTCCCGCACCCTCCGGAGGGTCGTAACGTTTTCCGCAGGCGTTTTCGCCGTTCCCTTTAAGACCGTCGTAACTCATTGCGCGCAGACGGTATTTCTCTTCGGCTCTTTGAAAGCATTTTCTCATTAAAAAATTAAGGCGCACCGCGGAAGGGGGCGAGTTACGGGGAGCGTCCGCGAGGGGTACGATTCCGCGCGAGACCGCGGCGAGGGTGGAAAGAGGCCGAGAAGAGGGTGGAAAGAGGGCGGTAAGTGCTCCACCGCTCCCAGATGCGCTCGATATTATGTTTAATGATATTAACTTCTTACTTACGTAATGGCCCGTGGTTCGATTCGAGGTGCGAAAAGGAGAGCACACCCCTGAGGATAATTTGTGGAGGAAAAAGGGGGAAAGAAGTCGGAAGAAGAGGGAGGATCTGTCCAAATCCTAATCGCCTGAGACGCACCCCCTTTGTCGAAAATGACATTGAAAGAAATTACAGTCCGTAGGGGTTCATTAACCACATGCGTCGTCGTTACGCATGTCAAAGAAGCTTCGTTTATTAAGGGTCATTAATAATCATCATTGATATCCATGGCCAGTCCTCTTATCAATTTCTTTTTCACGTAACACTAATTTCTTTTATTTTCTTACCGTCAAATGAGAAACTCGTATAGGAGGCGATAACCTTCGGTTAGGTCCCCGTAAAAGCAGAAATTGAACTTTCATTTGTTTGCTGCACCCCGAACGACGAGATTTTACTTTTTTACGCCCAGCAGAGACGCACCCTCCTTAAAGGGGGTGCTTTAACGATTGAGCTTCATGGTCCCGGAGTGTAAAGGCCGCGAGCCGAAATTAAAAGTTTCGCGTTTTGTACCGTAATGAGTGTCATTATGCGAGACATTTGGGGAAACGCGATTGCAAGGGCTTGGGTTTGGGTTGTGGCCTTAAGAGTTATGTCAGCCTGCACGTAACACGGCATCCGCAGCATCCTACTATCAGTCTTCATGAACTCCTGTACAAGATGTACAAGACTATACATTTTGTCGGTCAGAATGCCCACGATAGATTCTGCACACGGATCGACAAAAAGAACATGCTCCATCTTTCCACCGAATGAACGATGTGCGTAAATGTGCCTAATATAGGAACATTAAACGCATTTCAAACCATTCGATGCGCGTTTGTTGTGTACGTCTTTGGTGTGCGGTGTGACATACCATCCGACTGTCTCGGATGAAATGTCGAAATATCAGTCAAACAAAAGGGGCACTTAATTCCGCAAACTTTAATCAAAGATAACCAATGACAAGATTCCAATAACAATTGCGGCGATTTAGCATTAATTCCCGATCCAGCATGATCAGCACCTCGGAGGGTATCGAATTGCCTGGATGCAACGTCGGAAATTATCGCGATCGGGCCTTATTAAGGCGAGAAAAGGGCAATCTATAGTGCGCCCGAGGAGCGGCGATATCTCAATAAGGAGCAAAGACGTCGATTCGCTCGCCGGGGAACAATAACGAATTAATGACGTCGCCGGTCTCGGACGTCGGCGCAAGACTCGGACCATCACTTATCCACCTCCGCGCGGTCCTGTATAATCGTTTAATTAATACCCAGGGGGCGAGGCCCGCGACCCCGTAGGAACGAATCGAAGACGAGCAGCCTTCCTCATTGTTGTCCCCGTCTCTGTTCCAGGCTCAGGGAGGAGAGGACCGACACGGAGAGGGCGCTGGCGTTGGACCACAAACCACGGGACCTCAGCTCTCACAACGGTAAATCATCCGCTCGCTTCTGCGACTTCTCGACTACGAGAGGATTTTTCCCGACGACTTCATCGGGCCCCAGCTTTCCAGAAGCTGAAGTTCGATGAATTCGGGATGCGTTGCGCGGTTACATAACCTGGAAGAGTAGAATTTCCTAGGATGGCCTCTAGGATGAGTCCTGGAGGTGGTCCCCCAACGATGGTGGATTAATCGTTTGTCTTGGCGTTAGCTAGAGCATTGTTGGATTGCGCCATTTTCTGTAATGGAACAGGAACTTTGTGGTTGACCGAGAATTTTTCCTAATGAAGTCAGGTTACGTAACCTGGAGGAGTAGGACTTCCTAGGATGGCCTCTGGGATGAGTCCTGGAGGTGGTCCCCCAACGATGGTGGATTAATCGTTTGCCTTGGCGTTAACTAGAGCATTGCTGGATTGCGCTAGTTTCTGTAATGGAACAGGAACTTTGTGGTTGACCGAGGTTAACTCTTCCTCCAAGTTATGGATGGTTCCCTTCAGACAGTGTTTAGGGTAGTGGTTGAAGAGACGGATTCCTAGACTGGACTCCCCAGCTTCCTTGTCGTTCTATACAAATTAATCTAATAGTTCGCAACCTATCAATGACAATTTCTTCTTGGAGTTTCAAGTAAAATCTGAATTCTTGAAGGAGGGACACGGAAAGGACATCACGTCCCAACCAGCAGCTAATGGAGAACGCAACTCGCCATAAACGTTATGATCTACCGGCGTTAGATTTTCTGACTGTTGTCGGTCATCTTCGGAAAAGTCATTTGACAACTAGACTTTCGCCCGACGATTTTTCGATAATAAGCCACGTCCGGTTTCATGGGCCCTTTTTGCACGCTCGCGAAGTTTGCGACCAAAGACCGGTTTGGTGTCATACTGGATGGGTGGAGTATTAAAGGGTTAAATCTGGATGGGCTGAAGATAGTCCCAGGCCATCCAGAATGGAGACTAGCGTTACCCTCTTTAGCAGGACTCGCGGGACTCGTGTCACCGGGACTTACTCGTGTAACGCGAGATCCCTAATCGGGGTCCGGGCCCTAAGCCCATAACGCGGGGGAGGCTCCTAATCGCGTTTCTCTCTTTCTGGACTTTCGGGTCCCTCGGGATGCCGCGGTCCTTTTGGGACTCGTGAACCTCTCGATCGGCCCGTTGCTTCTCGGCGAACGGACCGGCCCTCGGGCCCCGTTTAGGGCCCCGGAGATTAAGTCCGATATCGGGTTTCGCGGATGCCCCGTTCTCCGGCATCGTCTCCTTTCCTTCTGATTCCTCGTAATATTTTAATCCGTCTGGACGAGCCCTTTATACCACGTCGAGATGGACTCTCAGTGTCCTTCGGACACGCGTAAGGCCCATTTGATGGGGAATCCGGAATTCGACTCTGCCGGCCACCAGTCTAGGGTATTAACTGCGCGCCTCCTTCCTCGAAACTAGGGCCGTATCTCTTCTCAGGTCACTATAAACAAAAAACTCCTGAAACAAAAGTTCTCCACCGTACCATCCCTCACAATTTTCGTCCGAAACATTTTCTCGTAACTTTAAGATTTCAGGAAAGAAATCGTAATTTATCCGAAGGGCCCAACAAGTAGCGCAAGGAACAAGGGCATCAGCATTGAACAGCAGCGCTGAGATAGAAAGTGATGATATCAAATCCAGGAGGGCAAACAACTTCCGGTTATCATTTCCCGTACCTTTGACTAGTTCACCCAGCTCTCCACGAGTCTCTCTGGATTTTCAACCCCAATCTTCCCGCCTCGTCGAGGTGGACCCTCCGGAGTGCGCGCGTGCGTGGGTGGCCATGCGTCACTTCGGGCGCCGGTCACCGCTGCCCAAACAGAATCCATCCACGTCAGGATTAAAATGCTAGGATATCAAATAGGGTGTGGGACGGTAGGAAGGAGGGAGCGAGGGAGACCTGAAGAGAAACAACCGGCGAGGAAACGCGAGCGAGAGAAAGATGGCAGTCCGCAGCGTCCGAACCGGGAACGGCACGAGGCAAATAAAATCCATCACCGTGTCAGCTGGCGCCCTCTGTCTTTCTCAGTTCCTTTTTCTCGCGTTTCTCCCTTTGCCGGCTAATTTGGGGGCCCCCAATTTTTCCCACCGAGCCCCCTGCGTTTGAATCTCATCTGCGAGCATTACACATCGACGTTTCTCCATTCGCAGGGTCCTCCAATGGTCACAGTCCGGTCCTGAACCTGTCTAAGACAGCGGGGAGCGGAAGCGTAGGGGAGCACTCCGGAAGCGAGGCAGAAGCGTCGCATCGCTCGCAGGATGAGGACGAAGAGGACGACAACCTCTCCGAGGACCTCGAGGACGACAACGAGAAGGACGAAGGTTAGTGTGCGACCCATCTTGGTGATGGCCAGGCGTTACCTTCATACGAAAAAGGATACCACCCCAGATCCAGTTTCCTTTCGTTCCCGATTTCCTGGCAATAGGCAGACCGACCTAGTGAGATCCCAGAGTTAGGTCACTCCAGTGATCGGTTCTGACCATCCAGCGATCCATCATCGACCACTTAGCCGCGTCGTTCGATTTGGTGTGTTCCCTTTGCCTGGCGTATTTCCTCGGTTTCTTCGAGTGGTGACCGATGGGGGGAGAAGGAGCGCCTGGAAAAAGGAGAGGACGTCGATCGAGGGGAATCCGATCCTTCGGGCTCTTTGTTTGACCGGTCCGAATCGCGTCCGGTCGGTTGACTCGGATCGAGGGTGACCGCTCGATAATCGGCGGCTTGCCATCCGATCCGGGACAGTCGGACCGGTCGGCGTTGCATATGCAAATGGAAATAATTATATCGGTCCAAGTGGACGCGCCTTTGGGGAAGGAGGCCTCCCCGGTTGGCGAGTCCGATGGGTCGGGGACCCCCTCATCGATCATCTCTGGGAGAGGACCGACGTTCCAGGATTCCCTTGCCTGGCTGGCTTGGCTCTCTCAGCGGTTGTCATGTGTGCCCACCACCTGTACCGGCGACGCCGCCGGGACGATAGGAGACGACAGCGGATGACAACGGCGCGACTTGCTATGACGCGATTATCTCGCCTCTCGGACCTGCACCTCTTGCTTTTGGCCTCGCGCCGCGGATTCGCAAGGGATACGCGGATTAGCCGAATCGCGCGAACGATGTGAACAACTCGCGTAAACGATACGCGCATTAAGGTGAAGTGAAACACCCTTCAAATCAGTCGATTCGAATACAACCCTTTTTTTTAAGGGTATTGGACCAAACTGTCCGAAACTTTGACACATCACTCCTGATCATCTAAGAATTGTCCTGACACATTGAAAATTTGGATTTTTGGAAAATATTTTCTAACTTAGCCCAGACCAGAACCAAAATGGCGACGAACTCTCATATTTCGATCGATATACAATTATCGAATGCTCTGATATGAGAATCGAAAGGGTCAGGACAATTTTACGACGATTTAGAACACTCTGGTAATCGATAAACTCGCATTTGAACGGGATAAAGGCAAAAAAAGTGTTGTATGCGCTTCTTTGCCAAAACGATGGTAATACGAGGTCTCGGAGTGAAAATTTAATTGACCTGGAAATCATAGATGGCGCAGGGGGTCCCTCTGCAGTCAATTAGGGCCCCAGAACGCATGAATCCAGAGGATTTCTGGAGTTTTACTTCGATTTTTTTATATTTATTGTACGAAAACGACAGGTGGAGTATGCCATTTGGTACAATACCCAATATAACTCGACACAGCTGTCAATATAAAAACGAACGTCGGCAACGTAGGCATTTAGAAAAATCTTCTTTATCGACGTTGATCAAGTTCCTCGACGCGTTTCACTTCACCTTAACCGACTCGGGCTGGTGATAAGCGTATCAAACAACTCGCGCATTAACTAATTTGCGCTTGTGAGGCGCGCATTAACTAATTCGCGCTGGTGAGACGCGCATTAACTAATTTCCCCTGGTGAGACGCGGATTAACTAATTCGCGCGAGAGATATGCGCACCGAATAACTCGCGCAAGCGATACGCGCATTAACCGACTCGTGCAGGTGATAAGCGTATCAAACAACTCGCGCGAGTAATACGCGCATTAACCGACTCGTGCAGGTGATAAGCGTATCAAAAAACTCGCGAGTGATACGCACGTTAACTAATTTGCGCGAGCGATGAGCGCCTGAAACAACTCCCGCAAGCGATACGCGCATTAACCGACTCGTGCAGGTGATAAGCGTATCAAAGAACTCGCGCGAGTGATACGCGCATTAACCAATTCGCGTTAATAATACTCGTTAATACCAACCCACACGAGTAATGCGCGCGTTCATCAACCCGCGCGAGTAATACGCGCATTAATCAGCTCACACGAATATTACTCGCTTAATCAACAACCAGGACTGATACGGATATTAACCAATGTTTGTAATTAATATGCATAGCGGTCGACTCGCATAAGCAATATGCGAGTGGTACTCAGACATCATGATCCGACCAAGATGATCTGCCTCGTGCTCTAAATCATTTATAGTTGAAATTGCGTTAACAATCTAGTTTGCGTGTAACGCCGTGGTTAAACGTTCTTCCACGTCGTGACTAAGATAACAATGATCAAGATCAGTTTTTATTATCTTGACGTGATCAAAATACCCCATGGCACCACGAGTCATTTTTCAGACTTTCCAACTTGCGATGTAGTTCTCATGAAGAGGGCTTCAATGATTTAATCGGATCCTATCGTAGACTCAAGAACAGAGGATAGTTGGATTAATCGATGAACGCTCCCGATCAATGTCCCCAGATGGATCCCGATTTCTTGTTCGGATCATTTCTACATCCGAGTCTCCCCGCCGCGTCCCCCCCAGGGGTGGAGAACCACTGTCGGGCCCCGGGCGGATCATTAGAGGCACATCTCCTGTATTTAGTTTCATTTTAATAGTGAAAGATGGCCCGAGATATGATCTGGAGCCGGACCATCTCGGGCCGTTATCTCGCGCCCCGGCCTCACACTTCGACCCATCGAAGCAGCATTAATCGCATCGATTTCTAATCGATTCGCTCATTGTCGCGCACAGGCACGTAGATTGGCTGCCAATTAGGGCCCAACGAGACGTCACGACGGTGACGTCGGTGGGCCCATGGGCATGTCGCCTACCCGCGCGAGTTTCGCGGGCAAACCTGTCAAGGGGCCCATGGGGCCCTAAAGGGTCGAAATTGGAGGAAATAAAAAAAATCAGATGGTCACGGGGGGCGCGGCTTCTTCGGTTTTAACGAGCACTATAAAATATAGTTGGGCCGGGCTCCCATTTTGGGGTAAATGGGCCTTACGGCGAGGGGGATGGACGGGGGGTGCCGAGGTGATGATTCCCAGTAAGAGGCGAAGGGGTCGGCGGGGGTCGCGAAGTCCAAGACGTGCAGCTTCAGGGTAGATATTGGGGGAGGCAAAGGGGGAGGGAAGTACCTATTAGCGTATCTTTAACGCGGTCAAGGCGTGGTGGCTTTATTTGGATGTAAACGCCTGTTCATCCCCCCGCTCCCTTTCTCGAATAGGGGGCCCCGGGAACGAGGGGCGGCACCGGGGCCTTCGGAGGGAGAGCAGGGGTCAAGGGTGGATCGGAAAGTCGTTTACCGTAAGTGCGGTTGCCATTACCAGGGGGGGCAGCACCCGAGGTTCGTTAGGTCGCGCCGTGGAATATTGTTTCCCCCGCGCGGAGTTGAGAACCGGTAACGAAAAGAGAGTATCGAAAAGAGGAATAAGAGGGGCCCCCTCTGAGCGGTCGTTTTCTGGACCCCGCAGATCGCGGGCCCTGGCACCGGTGAACTCGGAGCTGGTCGTCTACTCACCTCCTCGTTGGGACCTCATCGGCAGAAACATATGACGGAACGTTTAACCGCGTTCACCACCAAAGTGGGGACGATCACTTCCACCGGTAGGTGGCATGAGCATCGAATTCGGTGGGAGGGAACCAAAATGTACTTTTTCGCTCGGATGAAGGAGACGCGACGCACAATGGGCAGTGTTTAGCAACGGGCGAAAAATGTGTGCGTATTTTGCACGTATAGGACTCCCACAACGGCTAGACACCTCTGGACTAGGCGCCGAAACGTGTGTGACACCCGGCCGCCCACACACGCCAGTTGGACACTCCGCCTAGAGTCGGCAACGGTTGCTAAGAAATGCCCAAATTCCTCGCGAGAAACTCGAAAATCCTGAAAAAGGTGCTCGATATTAGGCGCTAGAGGCCCTGCAAAATCGCTGGAGTGGTGAGCGTCCTTAATGTTCGCGGAATAGTCTTCTAGTCTTTTGGGGAGCTCGGAGACGGAGATGAGGTGTCCAAGGACTTCGGCGCGAAACTGGGCCCCGTGGTTGACAGCGGTGATCCTGGAACGATTTGCACGTGGTAAGCCACGAGGGCTGGCAAAACCGGCGAATGCTAATTAACGGAATTAACGATCGCGCGCCGAGGCGCAATGAAATGGTAGGCGGGGAATCAGCACTGGGCCCTATGGAGAAAAAAAAAAAGAAGATGGACCCGGGTCGCACGCGGCCGTATATAAATCCGGGACTCGCGGGATGCGGCGTGTCTTCCCAGCGTGCGTCGGGGACCTACGCCGAGATGTACCCGGGACGTTATCCCCGTGCCTCCTGCCTATGCGGTGATCGAAGTAGACCCCATCGAAAGCCCGTGGGAGTGTACACGAGCGCGGAATGCCGTTCTGATTTAATGAGAGACGACCGCCGACGACCGGAGGCGCCTAGCGCGGCCCGGATCGAATCGGACCCCGAGACCCTGGGGCCCGGTACCCCCGATCAGCTGATTTCCGTCAATTTGCCTGATACTCCGACGCTGGCGTGGGTTATCCTTCGGCTGGAAAGGTGGTACTTCGCCATCTCGCATCTCGGAGAGAATTATTATCGATGCCGAGTCCAGCATCACGAGTTTCATAGCTGGGGCGGGGAAACACGAATCCCTTACAGATTTGGATGTAAATAGGATCTGATAGGCTACGAACGAGGATTTGTCTCTGGTTTAAATGTCTATGCTGCTCAAAGTACATGCGGTGTAGTTTTAGGATTGGAGGAACGTTTAGAGTTCCGATATGTCCCGGTCTATGTATGAAACTGATCACTTGATCATGGTTAGGGATTGTCGAACCCAGTTTGTCTATGCAAGTGGATAAACTGATTCTTAAGGACGAACGCTAATGGGACGGCGGAGGGTCCAAGGGATCAGCTCTTAGAACGTGGTAACTACTTGAACAACCACACAAAGAGCCATTTGCCTAGGGGACGCATGTTCTGAGCATCTCACTGATTGTGACAACCTTCTAAGGACCAACGGAATCAGTCCCAACACTAATTTCACTCGCGGTCTCGAGATGCCCAACATCGGGCCCACCAACAGAGTCCAACCAGAGGTTCCAATCTCGGTCCCAGCGATTCGTCGATCATTGGGCCCTCCGCTGCTCCACTCCCGTGCAAGCGATGCAGAGTGACGCGAGTCCGGCTTGTTCGCCGATAATTGTAATGGTCGCGGGCCCAGCTTGCGTCTCGCTATCAGCTCCGAGGGTCTAAGGCGCGAGCATTAAATCCGCTCCGGCGAGCGAGTGGGGAATCTCGGCGCGCTATAAGTTAGCTAAAGGCCGCTTTGCGCGGTTGTAGGTGTGCGCTGATAATTAAAAGACGATACAATAAACCACATATCATTGGCCATAAAGCAAGTGGCTTAAAGCCGGCCTGCCGGCGGCGGTGTGGGCCGGCCGCGAGCGGTCGGGCCCACGCGGCCGAGTCGGGCCTAACCAGACCCCCAATAACCGGAGAAGATCCCCCAGGTGGAGGGGATCCCGGGGATGCCCACGAATTTCTCCGATCCTGGCGAGGGCTAAATCAAAGATCGGCCAGCTCGCGGAATGCGTGGGTGGACGCGGGGCCGCATGCGGCCCACCGCTCACGGCGGCCGGACACGCGACCCTCGAAGGAGAGGGTCTGCGATTTATCGATATCATCGTCATAGGAGCAGGAATGCGGCTTGTAGAGGCGAGATTATGCCCGGAGGGTAACCTCGCGGATGAGCTTTCCATCGGTGGCGCCGTTTTGCCTGGACTTACGGAGGAACTTATTTTTGGAACGGCGAGAGGACGAGAACCAAGTCTTCTTCTTGTCGATCCGCGACCTAGGCACCTTCTCAGGAATCGGTGCCGATTAAACAGGCCATTTTCATGTTCTACTTTCATTGTTGGTCATCACTGATTTTAGAAGTGATCGGTACAAGTTGAAGAGGCGAAGAATGATACCGGTCAGCTTCACGTTTGGGTTTTTGGGACGTGATGGATCTTTCGAACTGGCCATTGCCTCTTCTGTATCTCCAGATTTCCCAGTCCTAGTTGCGCCTATTTGCGTTCAGATTTTTGGAACTGATGGATCTCTTGACGAGCTTACGTTGGGTGTTTTGTTCTTCCAGATCTCTCGGACGTGCCAGAAAATCTGCCCTTGCCAGCCCCGGGCTCCGAGAGTCCCCAGGCCCTGAACTATTCCCAGATCGCCACCGCAGCGGTAGCCGTGTCCCAGGGGTCCCAGGACCCCTCGGTGTCCAGCACGGAGACCCTCCTCAGGAACATCCAGGGCCTCCTCAAGGTAGCTGCTGACAACGCGAGGCAGCAGGAACGACAGATCAACTACGAGAAAGGTCAGTGGCTGGGCTTTCTTAAGACGCTAGAGGGCGCTCTCCACAATTTCATTATCTTCCAGTTGTCCCAGAACCATATCGAAAGGCGCTAAGTAGCTAGCAAGAAAAATGTCCCATGTGCTACTACAAATTTCCCTGAGACCTCTTCGACATTAAACAAATTACTGCTCTAGCAAACCTCCCCACAGAGGAAACACCCTTTCCAAATATGATTTCGCAACCTCGCCAAACCTAAAATCCAAATCGCATTTCTGTGTCCCTTGTGAAGAGATAAGAAAATTACCGACATTTCTCGTTTCTTGTAATGTTTCAAGAAAAAAAAATTCAGGATATCCTATAAAATTCATGGAATCCGAAGAAAGAGAAACATGTTGAGTCTCAGAAATTTAATGTTCCACCCTGCATCCCTGACACTTGTAAAAGGACATTGATAAGAGATGTCGCCAGGGGTCGTACGTTCATATTTTTTGTTTAGACGTGTTCTAACAATGATATTTTATCGATAATTATCGTATTACATGGGACAAGTTGCTTTCTTCCTACTTCAGGTGCCCTCTTCTCATCTCTTCCTTCCTTCCTCATTCCCGTCGCCCTCCTGCGGAGAGTCTTTATTCGTAAGAAACGCAAATTTCTCTGTAAAAGCCCCGCTAGCTTGTTCCTGCTAATACCCCCGAGTTCGCACCGATGCTATTTATACAAAATGATTAATTATTGTCAAAGTAGCATGTAGGTAGTATACTCATATCGTAGAGGAGAGGATGTTTCTCCGAACGTTTTTCTTTCTTTTTTTTTTTCTCAATCTCGGTGTATTATCGTATCGAGATGTCGATATACGTAAGGAAAGCGAGAAAGAGAGGGAGAGAGTGAGAGATTTTAATGAGTGTGACAACTATTAAAAAGGGGGTGGTTGATGCGATAGTAGTCGTAGTGGTACCAGGGCATGTAGGCGTGAATTTGTACGTCAATTAACGTTAGTCGATAACTTTATTACAATATTAATCGCATTACTTGTCTCGGAATGAAGAAAAAGAGGCCTTTTCTTGATAAGTCGATTTTAAGGTTGATATTCCTATTACTAAGCTACAGGAATATGGACCTTATAGAAACGTCTCGAAACATATCTCAAATCGTTGTCATTAAGACCTCATCAATGTTTATAATTTCATCTATTCGTCGCATTGCTCTGAGAGTTTCATCCATTACGCTAAAGATTTAAATGAATTTGTAACGTTGCAAAGAAGAGGACAAACGAAAAGGAGGAATGAACAATTTTATGTAGTATTAAAGTGAGATGGTAATTGTTTTAAAATCGGAAATGAATTGTTTTATTGATTCGCTGCTTCATTTGGCGTGCTCGGACTCTTATTCGTTTTACAAAATACATAACGTTTTCTTTTATAAAAGGGAAACATTACACCCATTCTAATGGAGAGTTTGACATTTTTTTATACAAGAAGAGTTTCGAATTTCACATGCCCTGGTAAAAAAAAAAGGATCGATTCAGATTTCCTTACAGCCCTAGATGAATTTAGCCCTAAGAACTTAGTCCTAAGCTAAGAAACTCGAATCTCGATGTACACGAAACTTTAGTCACTAATATTATTTAACCAATTATCCGCGATTAGTCAAAGATCCCGAATTAACGAAATTCAGCCAATTGTTATGAGCGCACTCGTAGATACTTATTACGTATAGAACGATGTAAGCCTTGAGACCTTTTATCATGGAAATTGGAGATAAGAGAAGAGTGTTTAAAAAATAAAAACCAATCATATACAGTACACATTGCCAATGGGGTTCGATACTCGAGCAATTGCAGATTCGCCGGAAGCCTCGAATTTCTCAGCCTATTTTCAAATTTCCCCCGAAATTCATCAATTACGAAATCTGCCATTGGTCGGCTATCAAGACTGCTTATCATTTTTCGATCCAAAAAGTGAATTGACGAGGAGTGATTACGGAAATTCAATTATACAAAAAAAAAAAAGAAAGAAAGATCACAAACGCGATACTCATCAAAGTCGAATTAAGCGGTGGTGAAATTTTGGTAGAATCACGCGTGGCCTTTTTCGAGTCGTCCGATTAAAATTAAAATTGTTTATATTTACTTTGGTGGAAAGCGACGTTTTGGACCAATTCGGGATTGCTCGATCACGGCGAAAAAAAATAGAGAGAGAGAGAGAAGAGAGAGCACTTCTCTCCGGGAGGGCTGACACTACCGGCACCCTGCATGCACACTCATAGGTACGTACATGCATACACATACAGCGAGGAGGATAGCGACTAAAAGAGAGGAGAAGAGGCGAAAAGAAGTGAAAAGAGATGCGAAAAGAGGAGCCGATGCGGTCCCCGAGAGGGGCCTTATCCGCATTGGCCACCCTCGCCGGGGCCCATAAAGTCGGACCGATATCGGCCCGACCAAGAGGGCCCTCGGTTCACGGTACGTTTCATAAATTCCCTCGAAACGGAACGCGGGACGTTAATTACCCATTAGCCGATACAAAGTGTCATTTTCAGGGCCGTTAACTAATGCGTTCGCCGATTTAGCGGCTTATGCTCGCGAGAGGTGACGCTCGTGCTGGGCTGCTCCGTGATCCGGAGATGATCGTGATCGGCTCTCGGGTCAGATCAGCCTCCGAGGATCTAAAGAACTCCAGAGGGGACTTTACAGAAAACCTCGAGCCTGTTTTTTGAACGCGTTTATTCTCACTTTCCTTAGGAAATTCAATCCTAATTATTCTCAAATTCAGATTGGTAGTTTGTTGGGTTGCTCCGCGATCCGGAGATGGTCGTGATCGGCTCTCGGGTCAGATCAACCTACGAGGATCTAAAGAACCTCGAGCCGGTTTTTAGAACGTGTTTATTCCCACTTTCCTTAGGAAATTCAATCCTAATTATTCTCAAATTCAGATTGGTAGTTTGTTGGGTTGCTCCGCAATCCGGAGATGATCGTGATCGGCTCTCGGGTCAGATCAACCTACGAGGATCTAAAGGACCCCAGAGAGGACTTTACAGAAAACCTCGAGCCGGTTACCAGAACGCGTTTATTCCCACTTTCCTTAGGAAATTTAAACTCAGTCCTAACTATTCTCAAATTGAGATTGGTAGTTTGCCATAGTGGTCCACCTTACCGTCACTTCAAATCTAAAGACAGAACTTTTCTTCAAGTCCTAGCTAGACTTTGTTACTTGTTTATCGAGTTGAAAACCGGTACCTAATTGAAGCTTAATGTACGTAGTATACTAAAAGCAATTGTCATTAAAACATAAAGCGAAATCTGCGCTTGAAAATAATACTTTAACACGTGATTATAGATGCTCTAAGGAAGAACGCGGTGCCCTAAAAATTAGATTTTTCGAACAAAATTTTGCGTTTATCTCGGACAAAAACCAAAAGAAAGGTATTTCTTTTTCGAAAAATGAAATTTCACGGGCACGTGCGTTCTTCCATAGAGCCTCCATAATCACGGGTTAAAAATTCAAATAATTCGGTGCACCTAGTTTGGAGGAAATGTTTATAAATATTTTCACTTTCTGGTACATATATATCACCTTGAGAACTGTGAGCTTTCCAGAATTCGTATGTATTGTTTTGAAGAATCCAAGAGGGTCCAGGGTCTTTTCGAAGGCGATGCGCCTCCACGGCTCCAAGAGGAGGAATAAGTCCTCGGATGTTGGAATGCGGTCGGGGGTCTTTGAGAGACGCGTGACACGAGTACCGAGAGTACCGAGGGAAGCTGCGGTACGCGCACGTGCGTGCCAAGGAGATTTCCGTCGTCCCGAGTCGGGCAGGACGTTAAGTCGCAAAGTAGGACGCGGATATGTGGAAGAGGAAGGAGCGAGAGAGAGGTGGAGATGCCCAGGTCGGCAGCTAGGTCGGGAGAGAGCGAGAGGGCGCTACCGCGAGTCCGCCATGGCGCACTTTGGCGAAGGGGAAAAGAGAGAGAGGGAGAGAAAAAGAGGGAGAGAGACGGCTGCCCGATTTAATACTCGAGCGAGCCAGCAGCTCGTTTTACACCAGATGGTTTTACATACGGCCGCTATCGTGTTACTTGCGAGCCAGCTACGAGCCAGCTCTGAGCCAATTCGCGTGAGATGCCTTCGATGCGGAATATTCCCGATATATTAGTGGTCTTTGTCGGTAGGTCGGGGGGACCCGCGATGGGCCGTGTCCTCGCCCGGGCGGTCCAGGACGATCCTGGCTGGGCGCCAACGGGAGGTTCCTCCGCGAGGATTGCCCTGGAAGTAGGATCTTTATCTGCCCCTGTGTCATATCGGGTCCTGCTACTGCTGTAATATTCCGCACCGAGAGTCATCCTCGAAATCCTTCAGCAGAAAGATCCTCCACCGTTCGGCCGAATGGCAAAGGTCCTAGTGAACGACATTGATATCAGTCGTCCAGGAAATCGTCTAGATTGAGGATCCCTTGGCACCTGGGACAGCAGATCTACTGATGCGATCTGAGTCCCCCGGGGAATTTCCAACTATCCAGCGAAAGGGTTCTTCAGTATCAGATTTATTGTTACAAATGGTGGATAAAGGTCCTAGCGTGGGACGGTAGTTCGAACACTAGTCTCGGAGAAATCTTCATAGAAGTACTATGCATTCTTTGGAAGTTGCAGTTCTTTATTTTGCGACTCGCTTTTCATGATTCGACAAATGGAGAAGGGTCTAGAGCTGCTGCAAGGCCCAAGACACCAGCTAAGGTGCTGGTACAAAGGTACCATGCACCAGCTAAGGTGCTGATGCCTGGTACCTTTGCGCACTGCAGTGGTAAGGGAGTGTGTAATTTAGCGAATTCAAAGAACTAAGTACTTTCAGGTACTTGGTTGAAAGCCTTATAACGACGAAATGTTTTGAACCCACGTGGCTCTGGTCGACCGAACGTTGAACACCACAACAATATCGGTCCGACATCTGGGGTCTAGGCGGCGACCCTTTTCATCCAGCAGCTTTAACGAACGTCGCACTCAGGAGAGCTCGTGCCAGTTCGTGTGAAATATCTCCGATACGGGATGTCCTCGGTGTATATTATTGGCCTTTGTCGGTGGCAAAGGCTGTCCGTGCGTCAGGAGGATCCTCCATCCTGAGCGCCCTGGCCAGGGTGGACATGGGTGGGCGAGGGAGCGCCGGTGGAAGTCTCCGCGGCAAGACACTCGGACGTGGGGTGGACTTTTATTTGTCCGAGGATCGGGTTTCACAAATGCGCTAATATTCCGCACGGGTACCGAGCGAGCCGCCTGCTGAATCCTTCGGTCTTTTTGCCCATCGCTCTCCCGTTTCACGCAATCGACGCAGGTCCCTGCGCGCCGTTTAGCAAAGACAGTCGCTGGTAGTATTCATCCTTCGTCCTTTGACGGTAAAATGACGACTTTTCATATTCATTCATGCTTCCAGGATGTAATTAAGAGATCTGCTGAACCCCCAACCCCAAAACACAGAAGAGTCCTAGTCAAATTCACAGTTCCTTTTGAAGTAGAAATTATCCCAAGCACGCCAGAGAGATGATCAAAGATCCTTCATTTAGAGGATGTAATTAAGGAACCACCAGTTAATACCGGTATAGTACGAACAGTAACATCTAATTCTTACCAGGACGTCCTGAACCCCGAGCTTTAGAACGTCAAGGCACTTCCGAAATTCCCTATGCCAGTCGTTGTTCCTTTCTGCCTATCATCATCATCGTAAAGACCATAGAGAGATAACCCGAGATTTTTGATACGCAGAATGTGATTAAAAAAATCACCTCTTTACGTTGCGACAACGCACTCAGTTCCTTACTCCCAGGACGATTGAATCCTCCAAGGTAGTCGCTATAGGAACACCAAGCACTCGAAATTCCCCATAGAACTCCCTCTTCGAGACCGCGGATCGCCAGAAAGACCTCGGAGATATGATCCAAGATCCTTGGTCTGCGGAAAATCTGAAATCTCCTGGTGGCGTCCTTAAAAAAAAAAAAGACGCCACCAGGAGCTGAGCGATCAGCGATCCTTCGGGCGATAAAGCCGGCCGGGCAACGCGGATCGCGGGCCCTGTGGGGCCGGTTAAGGCCTCGGGAACGAGAGGGGATTGAGTTGTAGCCAAGAGTGGAGGATCTTATGTAGATTCCTTGTAGATCGTGCACCCGATTCGATCGCGATCGGCTACCCGGTACCGGGTTAATTAAAATTGTAAGGGTCCTGGCTGGAGAGCTCGCGCGGAGCGGCCCTACCGCCGCCCCCTCGCCGTAAAGTCCTGCGATTTTTGGCCTCGGCCTGGGAGGCTGCGAGCCTGAAATCCTATTATCCCGCTCGGCACTGCTCCCGCCTGCATCCAAGCAGGATGCAATACCGATGCATCGATGCGCCGATGCGCTACCGGACCGATGCACCGATGCACCGATCCTCCCGCGTGCCGGAGACGTATTCCCTGTTACGTGGCTTCGGTTAACGATAACATCGACCAGAGCCTATCTCGCGAGACCAAACTCACCAGAGTCTAAATTGCGAATCGTATACCTAGAAAATACACGAAGTGCAGTCCCATCAATGGACTTTCACCCTGGATTTAGAATTTCAAGATGCGTTCCTCGAAATAAGCGCAAAGTGCCTATCTGAAGTTCAAGCCATCTGAAGATGAAAGGGAACATTTGATGTCTGATGATACGATCATCGTCGATGGATGTTATCAGGAAATTCATTTTCCATTGAACTGTGATTGGACCACCGAAACGTGTCAATGTTCCCAGGGTTTCCAGGGAAAGTGCAAGGTAAGTTAATTTCTGTATGCACCCCTATTTATGGATGAACATGCCGTCCCCCGGTCCCTGGTTCTGGTCAACCAAGAAGGAAAGGATGGGTCCTCCGTATCATCCGATGGAATCGGCCAATTAGGGACCATCAATTTTCTGGACATGCCACTCCGATCTTTCCGTCCCCTCTTGTATCTGTCTTCCACCGTGGCTTCCGAAGCTGCAGAAAATATGGCGCGGAGCTTCTAGGAAAAGGCCAGTGGACCAGTCGGAGTCGACAGCGAGTGCGTCGGGGGTCGGCCGGGCCGTCGCGGGGGTGGTGAGGCACGGCGCATAAACGTTCGGGCGAACAAACAGAAATATTGATATAAACATCCGCTTGTCCACCTACCGGGCCCGGTCGGCCTCGGACGGCCGCTCGCTCGGCGCTCCTCGATGCGGCCCGATTGATTTACGGCTCACCCTGCCGAGCCGCGACCCTCCCGACTCGGCGAGTCCGACCGAGAGCTCTATCTCTCCTGCATCGCGAACGAGTAGCCATTATCGCATAGCTGCGAGTTGCACGGAGAAGCTCGGGGAATGCCGCATGGGGGACGTTTTCCACCCTTGAAGAGGTGATCTGCCTCCTAGGAGGTGAATCAACGCAACATGTGCTGGTGGTAACACGGAGTGAACTGATATCTGGCGTTTCAAGGATGGAGTGATAACCTATTGTAAATGATACCGTGACAGTAGATCGATACGCGACTCTTTGTGGCATCTTGGGATGAATTGGGATGCAGGGCATCCATGGTACCCGGGAAAATAGTGATGGTCAGTCGTTGTGCCTAGGTTTGTGTACCACACCCGTAGATACTTTGGGATGAACCGATCCGTGATGCCTGGAATTGGTTGCTGATCATTCGGTGGTACCTTGCAGGCACTTCGATGCTCCATGTATCGGTGATTCATGACCAGATGATCACCGCGTAATGCATCTGTACAAGGATGATCCACTCATTGATACGGCATCTTCGAGGTCATTCCAGATTAACTTGAGGCGTCTCTGCCCCCCTTCGTCATCAGCGCTCAGACACCAGGAACCCAAAGAACTCCACCCCGAGTACCAGTCTCTCCCCCAGGACATCCACAGGACCCTCGATGCCACCTTAGACTCCACCAGCCCCCAAGATCCAAGCTCTCCGCAAGCTCCGAGAAAGGTCGCCAAGACGCCAACTAGGAGGGCGCTAGCTGCGCGATAACGGCGATCGGGGTGTCGCTCGTAAAGGGGCGGCGCCGCCCCGAAAAGTACGTTTAAGGATCGTAATGCGCTTTATCGAGGGAACACCGGCCTCCAAGGCCGAACGAGGCGAAGCGTCTGCGTTCCCCGAGATAAACCGAAACGGCCTGGCTTTTACAGCCGGAGGAATCGGCCACGACGTCGCCGTCCCGACGCGCGACCGGCCGCCCTTTTATTGCACAGACGACGTTTACTTTAATTAGGGGCCTAACGGCATTGTCTTAGATTTAATTAAGACCGGAATCGGTTTATTGGCACCGCGCCCACTCCGGGCGAGGACGCCTCGCGCGAGTCCGGCGCGTGTAGCCCGCGAGCTCGTTATATGGTGGCGCTTAGCAATAAATACCTCGCACCTTTATTACCCTGCGCCTCGAAGAGATACCTTGTACCTTTCGTCCTGGAAGGTTTAAGGACGTCGGACAGGAGTGGTCTGGCCGCTCCGAGACTAGGTCCACCTCCTTCCGTCCAACTCTCTCCGCTCGCCGAGGACCCCAAACCCTCTATCTTGTTTCCTCCACATTTTCGCAATCGTGGACTCCACTGGTTCATCAAAACTAGAGATAACTAGGAGTCGGTAAACTACCGAAATCAGGATGCACTAAATTCCAGCAACTGATAGTTCCACGTGAGTTGTCAGGTAGTGTTGATTAGGAGCTGATCCCTTATCGGTACCTTTAGAAGAACTGGAGCTACTACGTCTTCGATTATAGAGTTCCACGCATATTTTTATGGGCTCTATTGCAATTCTAATCCAGAACCACGCTGTACTGTGTGTTATCGACCAAGTTTCGATCAGCCATCAACAGGAAACATGCTGCCACACAAATTGAGACCTCTTGTTGGGTACCAACCACAGAGATGGGGGTACTATATCTTCGATTTTGGAGTTTCCACTTGAACTTTCATAATCTCCTCGATTCTAAATATGGATTGTAAGCCTAAATCACGTCTCCCTGAGTTCTATTCAAGTCCTAATGAGATATGGACTTTACTGACCAGCCTCCGACCAGCCATCAACACGAAACATGCTGCCCAACAAAGTGAGACCTCTTGTTGGGTACCAACCACAGAGATGGGGGTACTATATCTTCGATTTTGGAGTTTCCACTTGAATTTTCATGATCTCCTCGATTCTAAATATGGATTGTAAGCCTAAATCACGTCTCCCTGCGTTCTATTCAAGTCCTAATGAGACATCGACACGAAACTTTTTGTGGATTCCATTAAGACCTCTCGTTGGGCACCAGGCTCTTCTAACTCCGGCTCTTCGGGGACGATTCGCGGTGAGGAATCGCTCGGAAGGTGGATGTAATTCCTGGGAATAAGGAGAGGAGCAACGCACGGTGTCTGGGTCCCTTCTTTCTCGGAATAGTGGTGACCTCGCACGGTGCGTTAACCGCGAGGAGGTGAGAAGCGGCTGGAAGAGTGGAGGGCGCCTCAGTCGTACAGTCGGAGGTCCCGGTTCGCGAACGACTTCCTTTGCATACATCAATTATTACGCTTCGCGGTTCCCATTATTAGCCGCCTATAATTTATTACTTTCCACCTTAATAAGCATAATAGTTCCCATGGCGGGCCGGCCCTGTCGTGGGGTATGAGCCGAGCAGGGTGCGTGCGCGACCTCTGACCCAGAGACAATCGTTAAGGTAGCGCATTGGGCGGCATGGCCTGAGTGCAGCCACGGATATTTAATTACCTCTAGAACGGCGAACGCGTTCGCTCCAGAAGAACGAGAAGAGAAGAAGAAGAAGCGCCGCGCTCGGGGAGCGAGAGGGGAAGCGCAAAACGAAATCGTAACTCGCTCTTCGGTTTGCCCTTTCCTCCGAGGCTGAGAGGGCGAAGCGGAGATGGGAAATAGAAAGATAGATGGTTGGCTCGAGATAACGCTGAGGAAGGGGAAGAAGCGTAAAGGGAAGTCGTCACTTACCTAGATTTCAATGAAATGCCTTTGACGATAAACCGTAAGAATTAAGGCGATATGAAAGAGTCAGTCTATGTATGTATCTGAGAGGTCAAATCGTTGGGGAAAGTATTCTCCGAATTGGATGTACCGATTTTTATCAAATTTTACCACGTGGGTGTGCACACTCTAAGATACGTCCTGAAACCCAGGAAATTTCATTTTTCATGAAAAATTTATTTATTTATCATGGACTTGAACCAACTTGGCGTGGTCCGTGCACGTTTTCGATGTTTCATGCTTCTTGGAGACTTTGAATCGGAAATAAAGAGTTTCAGGGCCTAGCTCGAACAATTTAGAATACCGTAGAAATGGAATATTACAGAGTCATATGGGAAAATATGGAAAATACTTTCTGCGAGTGAAATGCTGGCTTATCTCGGAGCTAACACGTGCTTTTAGAGGAAATATTTAGTTGCAGCTAAACGTCACAGATGGCGACGTTGGTCTTAAACAGTCGTTAGAATAATGAATTCACGGGATTTCGACAGTCTTACATCGATCTGTTTATCGTTACTTTACTGAAATGGACATATGAAACGCTTCATTTCGTATAATTGTCAACATAGACTGTGAAAGGTTTCAATATTAATATAAATGGCGATAACGGGACGCGCCAACTTATTTATTTTTTTTAATTTATCGATTCATATCATGAAGAGCTAAGATGGGGTACGATTTATTAATCAAGTAAATGGATAAGTACTTGAAGTGTCTCTAGGGTAACCAATGAAGAGGAAACGTTAATAGGGATTTTGTCATTACGTCGATTCGGAATAACGTTCCTTCAGACTTCAATTGTCATTTCCCTGCTAACTCTGTTGAAGATAATTATTTCTTTTAGCGGGTGATTTATTTCCCTCCCACGCAACCAGTGGGGATTAATTGTAAAGCTCGAAATCGCATTCGATCGCGAAACCGAGCAATTTCTTCGCTCGTGGCTCGTACCGCGCCATATTTCTGTGGAGTTTATTCGAATCGGAATTTATGGGTTCGCAAGGTTTCCTTGTTAGCCAGGAACAGGGTGCGCGCGAGGGAGAGGGCGAACTAACGAGAGGAAAAAGGAGGAATCGAGCGAGAACGAGAAATAGCGGGAGAAACGGGGGAGGGAGAGCTCGGAACTGCATTCGTAAAGGCAGTGGTCCCAAAGAGAACGAGAAATGCAGACGCGCGTTGGTAGGATGAGCTTGTATGCTTTTTGGGTATCCTTCCGATAGGAACTACTAGCATCTATCATCTCGCCCCCGTCTCCACCTCTGTCGGCGGGCATAAAACGCCGGTTACATCTGCGTTTATAAGTCGGAAGCCTCCACCCGCAACAAATTGCAAGCCCACGCACTTTTCTTCCCATCTAGGGACAGGGGAGGATGGAGACGTGGAGAAAGATGAATTGGAGTGCATCCTTTGGGGTCTTGCCGTTGTACAATATTCGGGGAGCCGTTCTAAGGCAGACCGAGTTGCGCGACAAGAACATTTCTGACGGTGGGAGTATTCGATGATCTTCAGATTCTGGGCATGCGGAATAAGAACATTTTCCATTGCTGAAATTACTGGTTGATGTTGATGGCTGACTGGATACTGTTGATGAAAGATGAATTGGGGTGCATCCTTTGGGGTCTTGCCGTTGTACAATATTCGGGGAGCCGTTCTAAGGCAGACCGAGTTGCGCAACAAGAACATATCTGACGGTGGGAGTATTCGATGATCTTCAGATTCTGGGCATGCGGAATAAGAACATTTTCAATGCTGAAATTACTGGTTGATGTTGATGGCTGACTGGATACTGTTGATGAAAGATGAGTTGGGGTGCATCCTTTGGGGTCTTGCCGTTGTACAATATTCGGGGAGCCGTTCTAAGGCAGACCGAGGTGCGCGACAAGAACATTTCTGACGATGGGCGCATTCAATGATCTTCAAATTCTGGACATGCGGAATAAGAACATTTTCAATACTGAAATTACTGGTTAATGTATAGTATATAGTACGGCAAGAACATTTCTCACGGTAAGAATGTTTCATAAGCAATTGTTCGATAGGCGGAATTGCACCGAACAAACATTTTTAATCCTGAAGTTGTACCTTCAGGTACTAGGTGAACCGTTGTTCGATAAATGAAGATACGCTAGAAAAATATTTCTCTCTTTCGGTTCAGGGAATAAAAGAAAGAGATTTAACACGTTTATAGAAGATGGATAATTGACGTTTGCCAAGATTTAATGGCCGATGCACTTTTTTCGATATTTGGACAGTGAAGAGTGGCGATAAAAGGAAGCGGGAGTTCAGTGAGTCCTATTTCCATTATTCTAACGTCGCGGTTCAATTATTTGACAGACAGGTCTACGCGATTAAACCATTTGTTCAATTTCTTCAGTAATGAAAGGGACCTCGAGGAGGGACATTCGGAAAGATTTACAGTGATTGTCACAATTGTCAACGATATCGAAGCTGCCAGTTAAATCCCTCGTCACCGTTTCTTTATGGCCCATCAAGAGGTTAGGTATCCTGTTCTACACCGACATAAAATACGGACCTTAGTGAATCTCGTTTAAACGTGACGTGCTTACAAAATGTTGCATTCCGAGAGCACCTCTGTCTGTCCGTAGTTTTACTTACCTTATTAACCATTTTATGACTCTCAAATTTAATTGCGGCTTTTTCCGTACCTCCTTCCAACAGATAGCTCATCGCGATAAGGGACTTATCAACATTTCTAAACCCGCTCGGTTATTCCGATGTTCCAAGAGCAACATCTCGACTCTAGAAGTACCAAAATAAAAGGCCATCGCTCAGCTTCTAGAATTTCATTCCAGCATCTCCTCTCGGGAGCGCAAAAAAGGGCGCATTACAGGTTTCAGAGTTTCTTGAGTCTCTCTCCTTATTCTACTTCGCGGGCACAATTTTAAGGACGACCGTCGCATATCACCATTGTTGTTTGTCATATGAAATCAGGACAATCGATTTGAACGAAGGAAATCGTTTTCCCTGATTTTCGAATGAGCCCCTCGGGCAGCGCAAAAAAGGACGCGTTACAGTTTCCAGAGTTTCTTGGGTCTATTTCCTTATAATACTTTGTGGCCACAATTTTACGGTTGACCATCGCATGTCACCATTTTGTTTATCAAATGAAATCAAGACAATCGATTTGAACGAAGGAAATCGTTTTCCTGATTTCCGAGTGAGCCCCTCGGGCAGCGCAAAAAAGGGCGCATTACAGCTTCCAGAGTTTCTGAGTCACCGAGATATTCCGAGCGCGACTTCCTAATGGGACGCACCATGGCAAAGTCCCAGCAGGGAGGATTCCCGGCTGCAGGGGCGAGTCGGGGACAGAAAAGTATAAATAAAAACGCGGAACAATACGATGTTGGCGCGCCGAGCTCGATGTCGGTTCCCACCTCCGGGGGCCCGAGCACGGGCCCGGCCGGAGGGGTTGTCAATTAAAGAAACCACGGGCCCGTTAGCATAAGGCACCACTTAGACCGCGAGAGGGACCGGGAAGGAAAGGGGAAAATAAAGGTGCACCGAGGCGACCCTGGAGCGGGAGGAATCGGCCCTGGAGGCGGGGGATCCTCGAGGACGCCGAGGAGGAGAGAATTTAAGAGTATGGAAGCCGGATCGAGGGGCGGTGGTATAGACCGGGAGGATAATAAATTATGCCTAACATGGGAACAACTGCTTGATTATTTATTTAACGATAAAAGAAGCGGCGGGCCCTGCACGCTCCGCCGGCCCGCTGCAAAGGCGCGTTAATACGTTTCTGCCGTGCAGAAGATGCGCATCCACCGGCGTAACGCACTCCGGATTTATGGACCCAACGCGCTCCCGGGGTCCAGGATTATTCCCCAGGATCCGATCGGACCCTCCCTGGACTAATTGAGCTCGATTCTCGGAGATATCCTTTCCGGGGAGCATTTTCGCGGGAAAGAGGTGCAGTCTTGCCTGCACTCCTTTTCCGGTAAACCAGGAGATGAATTACCAGATATAGAATGATACGTGTAACGTTATCAATATCTTGATAAAATTCCGCATGTCAATGTACATACTTAATAATTGGTTATTTCGATGCCACAATAAATTTCAGTAAAATTACAGTCTCTGTAATATCACGTCAAGCATCGGAGTTAAGTTAATGAAAATTATAATGTAATATTACATTTAATTCCGGCAAACTTGGAGGTGAATTTCTAGATACAGATTGATATGTGTAACGCTATCAATATTCTGATAAAATTCTGCATGTCAATGTACATATTCAATGATTGGTTATTTCGTTGCCACAATAAAATGCAGTAAAATTACATTATCTCTGTAATATCACGTCGAGCATCTGAGTTAAGTTAATGAAAATTATAATGTAATATTACATTTAATTCCGGTAAACTTGGAGGTGAATTTCCAGATACAGAATGATATGTGTGACGCTATCAATATCCTGATAAAATTCCGCATGTCAATGTACATACTCAATAATTGGTTATTTCGACGCCACAATAAAATGCAGTAAAATTACATTGTCTCTGTAATATCACGTCCATTTCCATCGATTTTTATCAGTGTACGTTGTATCGATACATCGGCCCATCGTGCAATTTCATGGTAGAGATGGGAACTCGAGAAGACACTAATTCTCATTAATTCTATAAAATTCATGCTCGTGGGATTAATTGTCATATGCTAGCATGCTACAGATGATTAAATAGAATACAGAAATTGATGCCTATTCATTTTATAAAATTAATGCACGTGAAATTAATTGTCATGAGCTAAGACGCTACAGATGTACGGACAAATGCGATTTTAAGGGCCCAAATAATTTCTCTGGATTGGATCGAACCCCTTAAAATTAATTAAACTTGATTTTTAAGGACACCCTTTCCGGGAATCATTTCCGCGATCTAGTATCCGAGCGAATAATGCTAAATCTGATAAAGATGTTTAATGCACCGCCTGAAGTTATCAGTTCATCGCTTTGAATCGCAAATTAATTCTGATTAAATTAAATGATTTAGTAATTGGATGAACCAAGATATCAGCGAGAGGGGGACAGATGTTACTTTATAGTAGATGGAGATTGAAAGAGTAATTAACTTCGATTAATCTTGCATAATCGTTTCGCGGGAAGTTAATCGTCGCGGTTCTTCCGATGCGTCCGCGAAAATACGACGCATTGTGTTACATTGATTAGATGTCCGGAATAGGATCCTCGGTCGTACCTCTCGGAGCTAAGCTGGCCATACTTTGCGGGATTTCGCCGGACGCTTTTCCCCGTCTCTTGTCTCCCATACTTTATCCGTACTTAAAACGCAGCGAAAAGTTAACAAAGCTGCGGGAATTCGCAGCGTGTCGCCTGGTAGATTGCATTATAAAATGGGGATTTACGAGCGCTCAATAACCAGTAGCCAGGAGCCTGACCATAGAGGCAGTATCCATTACGACTTGGCACTTTGGCCAAGAAAATGGCAAAACAATGACTTCGCGACGTCGCGCCGGAGGACAAAAATCCCTAAGCGGAAGGATCCGCGAGAGAGGCTGCGTCTCTGGAGACTGCAAAAAGGATCCTCTTTACTCCCGAGGTCTATCGGCATCGTGCCGTTTTTCTTTGCCGTCGACGCCTGGATAACAAGTTAACAAAGAGACGCAGGAATTTCTAGCGCGGAGAGATTACGGTATAAAATTGAAATTTACGGGCGCCCGATAATCGACGCTCCGAGATGGACATTCCTTCCTGTAACCCCAAACTTCACCGAATACATGGTGAAATGCCGAAATTTTGGGGAAAAATCAACTATAACCTTCTTTGCAGCCAGAGGATCTCCAAAAGACGAAGAAAGTCGTTCCTCTGCAGGAGATTTCAATAAACCGGTTGAATCCTCCCGGCTCGTCTTGGGGTAATCGAATTGTGAAAATCAATTATCGTACAATTCAATTATATGAGATGGACGTTCCTTCCTGTAACCCCAAACTTCACCGAATAAATGGTGAAATGCCGAAATTTCGGGGAAAAATCAAGTATAGCCTTCTTTGCAGCCAGAGGATCTCCAAAAGACGAAGAAAGTCGTTCCTCTGCAGGAGATTTCAATAACCCGGTTGAATCCTCCCGGCTCGTCTTGGAGTAATTGAATTGTAAAATTCATTTATTGTAAAACTCAATTATAAAGTGAATATTCGACGATGAAATTTCTCACGTAAGGAGGTTCAGGGTGTCGATAAAGAAATTTCAGCATGGATGGGATTGAGTTATCATGCATTTTAGCCTGGAATTTGAATCGGCAAGATGGCGAGGTTCCATAGACGGGATCGCGAAAGAAAGTGTTTCTTCTTCTTCTTCTTCTTCGGGATACGAAATTGTCCTTATTCCCAGGAACTACTATCGTTTTCCTCCCCCGTGACCGAGGATTCGAGGGAGGAATTTGCGGCATGTCGTGGGAGAAATTGCATTATAAAATGCGGATTTACGAGGGCTCGATAACCGGCAGCACCGAGCCGGACTCATAGAGGCCGTTTCTACTGGTCGCTCTTAACGGCGAAGTAGTAACGGGCCTCTTTAGGTCCGGCCGCCTCGGTACATTATCGCGATGCGAAGGATTTAAGTATCCTCCTGGCGTGTCCTTCACGGCCAGGATACAAGTTCCCGCAGTCTCCCGGGGCTTTCCTGGAAGGCCAAGATGCGTTCTCGGGACCTTCTTCGGTACATCTCGAGCGCATCTCAAGTTCATCCTGGGCTAATTTCGGGGCATTTCGTGTCATTTGCGCGCATCTCGGCTTATTTTGGAAATACCCTCGTCTTCCCTAATGGCACAAAATATTTCTCCTACATATTCTATATATCTAACGAATATCGTACATTTTATAAATATTCACCAGACATTTGAAATATTTCCAAGACGTTTACTTTAGGATATTATCTTTATAATATTTGTATATAATATTGGCTCCATGTGTTTTCATAATATTTTTCTGACAGATATGCAAAACATTTCGTTTCATTTTAATATGAATGTTTAAAAAATATTTGTAATCCAAATCACAGGTCTTGCTCCCATAATGAAATAGCGGGACGAAAATATTACGAAAAATTGTCGTGTCTCTCGATACCAAATAAAGTGTCCGAAAATAATCCTGGATTAAAATATGTATTTTTATTATATGTTCACAAATTTAATAATTCAATTCCTATATACGCTTATAAATTATTAAAACTAAACATGTCGGTGAGATTTTCAACAAATATTTCAGATATCTTCGAATAAAATCTACAAGACATCTTGAAAAATCTGTCGCTTGAGATATTTAGCAAAGATTTCGAAGAAAAGTTCAGAAATGATTCCATGCTACTAGGGTTATCTTGAATTTATATTTAATGTAGTTTGCCCTTAGACTATTTTCGAGTGCATTTCGTGTGCATATAAGGCGCATCTGAAGCTTACGTTTCGTGTTATCTTGAATTTATATTTAATGCAGTTTGCCCTTAGACTATTTTCGAGTGCATTTCGTGTGCATCTAGGGCGCACCTAAAGCACGTTGAACATGCCTCAAGCGCATCTTGGACTCATCTCGGGTGATCATGGATGCACCCCGGTGAATTTTTTAAGCTTATCTTGAAACGTCTTATTTGAAACTTAATATCTAGAACGCATCTCGGACATGTCGCGAGTGCATTACAGTTTATGTCGGGTGATGTTAAGATCACTTTCGGTGCATTTCGTACGTATTTTGGAGGTACCTCAAGTTTACCTTGAAGTCAACATTGATGCATTTCAGATGCACCTTGGGTGCACGTTGACCATGCCTCAAGCGCATCTCGGGTGATCTTGGATGCAGCCCGGTGAATTTTTTAAGCTTACCTTGAAACATCTTATCTGGAACTTAATATCTAGAATGCATCTTGGACATGTCACGAGTGCATTACAGTTTATATCGAGTGATGTTAAGTTCACTTTCGGTGCATTTCGTATGTATTTTGGACATACCGCAAGTTTACCTTGAAGTCAACATTGATGCATTTTACATGCACCTTGGGTGCACGTTGAACATGCCTCAAGCGCATCTTGGACTCATCTCGGGTGATCTTGGATGCATCCCGGTGAATTTTTTTAACTTTTCCTGGAAACATCTTCGGCTTATCTTCGCTATATCTCTGCATCTCTTTCGCATCTTGGCACGTGACGCAGTTGCGGGTGTGGTGCGGCTGCGGTGCGGAATCGGCCGGCCGTAAGCGGGCCCCCGATAAAAAGAGAGAAACTTGACCTACCGCAGTTTTAACTACCGTTCAATTATACAGTTTGCTTTGGTTCGTCGCGCGAGCGAATAAAACGCGTAATTTACCGGCAATAAAAGGCCGCGAGACCGACTGCGGCCGACCAGCGGAGCGGGGGAGCCAAACGCGGACTTTGTGTCGTTAACGACGCCGTTTATTGCCGCGAGGAACGAATATTTTGTTACACTCCGAGAACGGAGAATGCCAGCTTCGGCTCTGGTCTTTCACCATCCCACTTCTGGACGGAGTCCTGAGGGCGGAAACAAAAACCCAGGCTCGGGAAACAAGAATCAGTCGACTTCGAACTCTCCCCAGTACCATACAATAATGTCTAAATATTTCTTTGCAATATTTGCTAAATATCTCAAGCGATAGATTTTTTAAGATTTCTTGTAGATTTCATTCGAAGATATTTGAAACATTTCTTGAAAATCTTAATGTCATATTTAGTTTCAATAATTTATAAACATATTGAGAAATTATATCTTTTAACTTATTAACATAATAGAAATACATTTTTTACTTCACGACTATTATCGGACATTTTATTCGGTATCAAAGGAGACGAGAAATTTTCGTCCCGCTATTTCATTATGGGAGAGAAACGTGTGATTTTGATTATAAATATTTTTAAAACGTTTATAATGTATTCGGCAGATAATATTTAAATAATACTTGTATTAAAATGAATCGAAATGTTTTGTATATCTGTAAAAAAAATACTATGACGAAAACACGTGGAGCTAATATTATAGAAATATTATAAAAATAATGTTATCAAGTAAATGTCTTGGAGATATTTCAAATGTCTGGCAAATATTTATAAAACATACGATATTCGTTGAGTATGTAGAGAATCTTAGGCAAATATTTCGTGCTACTGGGGTCTCAGAAAATGTTTCTTGATACAGTAAAGGACATTTTTTCTAATCGTGGAAATATCTCGTTTTTGAGATTTAGGGGTAACGAAATGAGTACCCGGGTAATGCGTTGCTTATTACCGAGCATAATGAATACGAGTACGTGCAGAAGAATGAGAAGTAGAGTCTCTTCTCTCTTCCGTTACCCTTTCTTCGGCTCCTCTGAAATGCCACGTTTTCTGCCTTTTTGCCCGTTAACGAGACTTTCTTGACGTAGAAGCAAGACGCGGAACGAGCCTCAGCAAAATTACAGGAGTTAAGGATGCGTAGTGGCTTGGACTTGATCTGAAATAAAAAGTAAAATGTCGAGAGTAAGGAAAGAAAGGAGTACCAGAAAATGGGACAAAATTGACGTCCACCGATCCGATCGTAATACTCAAGGCGAGTCCCTTATCTCTCCGTCGTCTTCTTTGGGAAAGATTAGAAGTTGTAAAATTCGAGGGGGGAATTGTCAGCTATCGATCTGCCATTACAAGAGTCGAATGGCTACGGAATCAAGTTATCGATGACTCTCGAGATCATCGATTCGTGGTTCGTCCTTCTTATCATTCGATCCCGCGATATGGAACCACCGGTTCGCCGTCGGCATAAACGTGTTCACCCGTTTCGTTCACCCCCAAAGCGAAGCCTGAAGCACTAATGATAGCGTGATAGAGCTAACAGCGCTGAAAAGCGAGAAAAGAAACATATTTATATCTCGATAAACACCGGCGAGGGCTACAGCAAGTTTCATCGCCGGTTTACAACGCGACATTTTGTGCTGCACGACGATCGGCCGCCATTTTGCATGTATCCAACAAATGACGGCCACCTTTGTTGCGGACGTCCTTGTCTGCTTTAAATATATAGGAAAATTTCGAAATACACGGTACACTTTTAAAGAAAATATTGAATTTTATAAAACAGCGCGATATTTTGTGTTGCATGACGATCGGTCGCCATTTTGCATATATCCAACAAATGATAGCCACCTTTGTTGCGGACGTCCTTCCCTGCTTTAAATATATAGGAAAATTTCGAAATACACGGTACACTGTTAAAGAAAATATTGAATTTTATAAAACAGCGCGACATTTTGTGCTGCATGACGATCGGTCGCCATTTTGCATATATCCAACAAATGACGGCTATCTTTGTTGCTGACGGCCTTGCCTGCTTTACACATATAGGAAAATTTCGAAATACACGATACACTGTTAAAGAAAATATTGAATTTTATAAAACAGCGCGACATTTTGTGCTGCATGACGATCGGTCGCTATTTTGCATGTCTCCAACAAATGACGGCCATCTTTGTTGCTGACGTCCTTCCCTGCTTTACACATATAGGAAAATTTTGAAATACACGGTACACTGTTAAAGAAAATATTGAAGTTTTATAAAACAGCGTGACATTTTGTGCTGCACGACGATCGGCCGCCATTTTGCATGTATCCAACAAATGACGGCTATCTTTGTTGCTGGCTAGTTACTACTCTTTGTTGCCGACTCTAAGATGGCTGCTGCGCTGGCTTATACGTCGAATTGAAGTCCCCCGTCTAAAATCTCACTTTATGCTCCATCTTTTTATTCCTAGCCCCATATATGTATAAGTATATGATACATATTATATATGTATAAATGTATACCGTACCGTTCCTTGAAGCGCTTTGCATTTTCACTTCGCACTTTAACTTTCGAAATTTTTTTTTACATCGTTTATACATATTGTCCGTTCACATGATAATGCCTCGCCGGGTCGGGGAACATTCGAAGCCGTTAACACGGTTATTTTTCGCCGGGCCATTACGAGGTCGTCGTTTGAGCGCGCCCCACCAGAGGGACGAGAGGCGCAGCGTCCAGTCAATGAGACAGGGGAGAGAAGGGCGAAGTAGGAGTACATAACGAGGTTATACCACGAAGTACGAACAAAGTACTTATACAGAGAGAAGAGTCGTAAAAGTCGTCGCGTCGCTTTTCGATCGGCCGCGCCTCGCTAATTAGACGTTCGAGGTAATCCCGCCAGGGCGACGAGGAGAGGACGAGCAATTATTTCCGCCCGGTGCGTGGGCGACGCGAGGTCGTTTCGAGTTTAGCGTTGCAGTGGGTTGCAGCAGGCTGCACCGAGTTGCAGCGGTCTACAATCGCATCCTGGTGCACCGCGATGCGATTGTGGCTGGAGCACGCTGCAACTTGCTAGAATGTATCGCAACCTGATGCACCGCGACGTGATTGTGGTTGCGTACTGCTGGAGAACGCTGCAACTTGTCACAATCTATCGCAACCTGGTGCACCGCGATGCGATTGTGGTTGCATCCTGCTGGAGTACGCTGCGACTTGCTACAATCCATCGCAACCTGATGCACCGCAATGCGATTGTGGTTGCATACTACTGGAGCACGCTGCAACTTGTTACAATGTATCGCAACCTGATGCACCGCGATGCGATTGTGGCTGGAGCACGCTGCAACTTGTTACAATGCATCGCAACCTAATGCACCGCGATGCGATTGTGGTTGCATACTGCTGGAGCACACTGCAACTTGTTACAATGTATCTCAACCTGATGCATCGCGACGCGATTGTGGTTGCATACTGCTGGAGTACGCTGCAACTTGTTACAATCTATCGCAACCTGATGCAGCGCAATGCAATTGTGGTTGCATACTGCAATTTGCTACATATATCGCATCCTGATGCAGTGCGCTGCAATTGTGGCTGCGTACTACTGAAGTACGTCTTAACTTGCTACAATCTATCGCATTCTGATGCATCGCGCTGCAATTGTAGCTACATACTACTGAAATACGTCGCAACTTGCTACAATCTAGCGCAACCTGATGCAGCGCAATGCAATTGTGGTTGCATATTGCAATTTGCTACATATATCGCATCCTGATGCAGTGCGCTGCAATTGTGGCTGCATACTGCTGCAGCACGCTGCAACTTGCTACGATCTATTGAACCCTGCAACAAATTGCCTCAGGGTACGGCATGCTGTCGCGGAATTTGGTTAATTACAGCATACTACAGCAAAATGTAGCAAGCTGCAGCAGGATGCACCGGGATGCAACTAGCTGCAGCGACCCTGGGGATGGGAAAAATCGGCTCGGTTTTTCGGAGCTGGCCGGACTGGTCAGGCTGGCTGGCTCGAGTTAAAAAATATACAACTTCCGACTGTCATGTCCATAAAGATTGTATCGGCGCGTAGGTGCAGAGCCATTCGTTGATGTCTTATTATACCGGGTGGTTATTTACGATCGGCAGGCCCGCGGAAAGAAAGAGCGAACGGGGAACGAGGCGAAGAAACCGAGGAGGAGGCACGACCCAGTCGATCGCCGATCGAAGATTGATCAGCTGCGATCGCCGATCGTGAATCAGCCAGGAATCCAAAAAGGCGAAAATTGAATCCTCGGATCGTACCGTAACAACTTCCTTTAGGAAATAAACTTACCTTAAAGCGCAATTAGTTTCGCCTCGCTTCAATTGATAACGGAAAGATGACATCTCTGGCGTCTGAAAGGATAATAAGCCGATAATAACCATAATAAAAATAAAGCAGGACGGTGTTAACGAGATTTCATCGAGAACTGTTTACCGGATAATTAGTTCAGTCAATTGAATTACGGTCTTATAAGAATAATTATAGCTGCCCTTGCGAATTGTCGTGGGAAACTGGTGCGATACTTGTTGCGGATCGCGTTGAGATATCTCCTGATAACGATTAAGAAAGACAATTTAAGGAGGCTTTTCGCGAGATGAACGTGCTGATGTCTAGGTGGGTTCCTAAGGAATGATTTTTGATAACGCCCGGGATAGAAGTAACTGTTAAAACCTGCTAATTTCTGTGAGATAAATGCGTGCAAACAAACGGTTTCTCATTTCGCCACATCGTCGACGAAATGCAGAAGAATATTCATTTCGGCTTCGGGGCTCTCGGCACCATCCCAACGCGTCGACTTGACAGCGATAATGACGACGTCCGTAATGCTTGCGAACAACTGTAATTTAGCGTGAACGAGTCGCGCTGCAGCGACGCGCTGTAAAGATGGAGATAGCCCGGGGAATTCATTAAAAATGATTGTTAATTACGGGCCACGAGTGACACGAGGGGCCGCGGCGGAAACGCCGCGGAAGGCCAGCTGCCGCGAGAAACCGGCGAAGAACCGGCCAGGAACCAGCCAGGAACCGGCCAGGAACCGGCCGGTTTCGTCAGGCGATTTTACAACTGCGAGTGCCGTTTCCGGTGCACGCAATGCACGCGCCGGGCGGACGCACATAAATAATTTCGCGAACGCGCACGCACAAGGACGATGCACGCTCCTAATAACGACCGCGATTCGAGGATCTCTCGGGAGTGTAAAAAATCTGACGTTAACGTCAACAAGTCGCGGGTAAAAAACGAGCCCGACACGCGCGGGCCCTCGTAACTCTAGGTGGCGAGAAGTGTAACTTCTTGCCGCGATGAGATGGAGGGAAAATATTAACACTCGCAACCGACTTAATCATTTCATTTGAGATACAAATTATAATGACAAATAAAGCTTATTTAAAGGTACAAGGTGTGGTAGTAACGTCGACACGTCGTAAATGAACAACCATGGCAGGCGGAGATCCTCTTCACGGGTGGTGAAGGAGACGGGTACTTCTCGTTCTTCTTTCTTTTAACACGTGCAATTATAAATGCTATGTATATAAATGTACACCACTCCCTCAATTTACGCGGTTATTTGTTTTAATTATTTCTATTCTAATAAGATACTTGAAATAAATATGTAATTCTAAAACCTATATGTTCTAGCTTATATCTCCAATATTTCTTCCTCTATACCGGCATATTTTATTTACGCGATTTTTATTCGCCTAGAACGAATCGGAATACTCGGCGTAAATTGAGGAACGCCTGTACCTATCACTAATTGCACCCGGACATTTCACAAAAATGCAGGAAACATCGCCATCCATGTATATCTTGATGTTCTGAAAAACAAACATGGTATTAACGCTTGTCCAAGGAGTAAACAGAACTTACGGGTCCTTTGCGCGATTGCGATGAAGGATGCGTAGGTGGAAGTCGTGCGCCGCTTTACCGAGGGCCGATTACGCGAATAATTACGTAAGACGGAGAAATATTTGCAGGTCCTCGAAAACCCGCCGGTTCGAAAAGAGCTTGCCGCCAGGAAATCGCAGCGTTTGTAACGGAGTCTTCCGACCGGCCCGTCCGCGGAGCGAAGCAATAACTTCCCCAGATACGCGGAGGGTCTTTCTCGCGGGCTATCGGGGAACGCGAAAACGCTCTCGGCCGTATCTCTCGTAACCTCTTCTCTCTCTTTCCCGCGGTTTTCCGGACGCCCCGTCACTCTCACTCGCGCGTCGCCTCTCGTTTCCCCGACCGGCGGTGCACTGCAGCCCGGGGGGCCGAGCGCCGCCGAGCGCGGCCGACCGCGGCCGAGCGCCGGCGGACCTGCCCGAACCTGCCCGGACGTTGCGCAAAGTTTTCCCGAGCGTCGTTCGAATCGTCGCGACCACCGGAAAGTTCAGCAATCGCGATTCAGGATTTACCGGACATATACGGGGCGCGCATCGCGCCGCACTTGCTCCCGATTAACTCGGAATATCCAGACGCGACGCAGGTGCTACTCGGCGAGACTAATCGGCCGATTATATCGGGATATCCGGTCAGGATCTCAGGGCGTGCTCGAATCGTTACGGCCTCGGCTCACGGCAGCCATTATGCCACTCGCGAAACTCGCGGATCTACGAAGGACCGACGATCTCACGTGCCTTCTATCTGCCAACTCCTCGATTAAATATCGGTATTTTCCAATGCTACGTAACCTTTAACATAACCTCTCCTTATTCGTAATTGGGTAAATACACGTCATAGAAATCCCATCGTATAATTATCGTTTTAGTTTGGATGGATGGTAATCACGGATTTAAGAAGAAAGGGATGGAGAAGGTTGATGCGCGGATGAAGCTCAAGATGTAAGGAGGAAAATGGGCAGACCTCATGTTATGTCTATCATGTCCCGACTTTTTCAGCCGAATAAACTTTGCAAATAACCTTTCGATGTTAACTAATTTAATCCATCCTCTTAATTGTAATTTCATTTATACAAATCATAGTTTATGTAAGTAAATTGTAGGACGGTTCTTATAAGCAAATCTCTTGATTATTAACGAGTGGTAGGATAAGACAAATTTTTATGCCCTTAAAAACATTAATGGAAAACACAATTTCACAACCTTTGTCCCTTTTAGCACATATTTTATCAAGGTACAAAAATGGCGCCGGTATATACACTTTGACCGCCGCTATCTCTGAATACGACATTGTATATATGTGCGTAGTGTCGAAAAATGTCCTCAGGGGCAACTATAATGTATAATATATGTATTTACGGTTCCTTCTGCGTGATTAGAATGGTTCGTTTATTTTATTCGGAATATTTTTAGAAAGCGCTATATGGCAGGAAGGTGCAACGCGTTTGTACATAGTATACAATATGGCGGCTCGTAGACGCGTATTTGCATAACACTGACTTTATCGGTATTGTACTTTGACACTAGGGAGATACAGGTGCCCGGACACGCGTCGCGACGCACGTTCGCTCCATGCATCGTTCGAATGCACGCCAGATGGTGCACCTACGTTTTACTGCACTCTTAATTACGTTATCGGTTAAAAGCCCGGCCTCGTTACGAGAACACCAGGTACCTTCCCGAGTCCGGAGTAAGATAAAAAATATGCAATCTCGGACTGATTCTGAAAAACCGAGGAAATTCCTCCTTTTCGTTTGGCCCTCAACAGGTCCCGACGGAAACACTGACCATCCATTACGGTTACTTAATCACTCGGCCGTCGTCCCCGATCAGAAATTGATAAATGCGAGTTGTAATTATATCGTGCCTTCAATCTGCATTATTATGTACCTTATGTATTGCACGGAGTAAGAATCTGGACTCGGGTCATATTTTTTAGAAGGGGAAACATAGTGGAATGAACGGCGTTCGAGGTAACGAATCTAATTCCATTTTTGTTAGAGCCGTTATTGGTTAATGATATGCAAAGAGTAAGAGTTTGAACTCGAACTACTTCTTGATATGGGGATAATGGTAGAATAGATTTATGGTTTTGGTGGGCTCGACCAGTGCGGGTTTGAGCTAGGCAACAAATCTAATCCTATTTTCGTTAAATCCGTTAATAATTAATGGGAGGCAAAATAATTTCCGTAAAGTTAGAACTCGGGTCGTTTTTTAAAAGAGGAAAATCAGTCGGATTAACGACACCGACCGATGGTGGTAGTAGGTTCGAACAGTAGTTGGGAGGTTTCCAACGAATCTAATCCTATTTCCGTTAGATCCGTTAATGGTTAATGGGAGGCAAAATAATTTCCGTAAAGTTAGAACTCGGGTCGTTTTTTAAAAGAGGAAAAACAGTCGGATTAACGACACCGACCAATAGTTGTAGTAGGTTCGAACAGTAGTTGCGAGGTTTGCAACGAATCTAATCCTATTTCCGTTAGATCCGTTAATGGTTAATGGGAGGCAAAATAATTTTCGTAAAGAACTCGGGTCGTTTTTTAGAAGAGGAAAATCAGTCGGATTAACGACACCGACCGATGGTGGTAGTAGGTTCGAACAGTAGTTGGGAGGTTTGCAACGAATCTAATCCTATTTCCGTTAGATCCGTTAATGGTTAATGGGAGGCAAAGTGGTCAGCAACCGGAACAAGGGCTAAGTCCGTCTTAAATCCTGGCAGGGAGGACCCTCAATAGAGGGTCCTAATCCACCAAGGATAACTATTGGCTTCGTCCTCGTACCGAGTCTCGAGATTCGCGCGTTAAACGGCGAGCTGCCCGCGGCGGAACCGTCGCGGAATTATCGACGGTGTCGCGGGTTAATTACCAAAGAAGCAATCAACGTCGACATCGACATCGACTTCTCTCTCCCAGGACTCCAGGGAACTGAATCAGGATCGACTTCGAGGTCTGATCAGGACCCGACCAGGAACGACCATTCCCGGCCGAGAAACTTAAGGGCGGCGATTTAATCGACTACGACAATTCAATCTCGACCCCCGAGGCCGCCGTATAGGACAAACTTCCTGCCACGCTTAATCGTTACTCGACTATAATATGCAGGGGCAGAAACAATAATATCCCCCAAACTCGGTCCTCAGGCCTCGGTAAATACTCCGACGTTAGGATCAGCCAGGATTAGGATCGCCAGATTTATCAAGACCCGGACCCTTCGATCCGCGAACCCCCCTTCCTTCCTTGACCTTCCTGGAGATTAGGAAAATTCAAATGAACAAGTTCTAAATGGCAAAGAAACTTCCCATCAGCTTTGATAATCTCATATCTGGGAAATTTAAGTGACGCCCATCAGATGTTCCTTAGATTACGTTGCAACTTGGAGTTTGAAGTTAATCTATATTTCCCGACAATCATTTCCGTATTCCATCCTCTAACTTAAGGGAATATGAAAGTGGCATCCGGAGGGTCAATCGTTCATGAAACTTTCCCGTAGCAACGTTTCAAACGATTCGGCACACCCATTTCGAGGAAAAGTTTCATAAAGGAGACTTCTTCGACGCCACTTTAACATCGCCCTAACCTCAGGTCCAACATTTTCATACCTCGTCCTTTGACGTGGATTTTCGGTACCAGTGGGTTTTGGCCTCGACGTGTCATCCAATGTTCATTGTCAAATTTCATTTCAACCTCCCAAGGTTGGAAGATGCGAAATTTGCGGAGTCGAGGGTGGAGGTTCCGAGAGCCAGAGTCGTAGCTATCGGACGGTCCCCGGAACGCGCAAGTTCCACTATTTGGTCGTTCCTTGAACGCGCCCAGCGGGCGTGTACGCAACGCGTGCGCACGTATCGGGCTCTAAGGTACTCCCGTCTACCCCGAGGCCACCCTCAGAAACAACAGTGTCAACTTCTCGATCCATTTGAATAGTATAATGCGGTTTTCGTGTTCGTCCTGGGTGCTGCGAGGCCGCGCCTCGGGGGCGCTTTCTGGCGCCGGGGGGCGGCTACGGAATCGGTGCCGATTTTATGAATTCCGTCTTTACCGCGCGGATCAGGCGCGGTAATAAACCGCGGATAGGAATTAACCGGAGGGGATTATTTTATAATTTAGTGCCTAGGGGATTGCCACGCTCGGCCTGATACCTATTTCCCTTATTTGCATCTCGCGTAGTAGGACGCGCGCTACCCACGCGACACCCCCCATGGGTCCATGGTGATCCTAGGTAATTATTTCCCGCGACGAAATCCTGCCTCCTTTGGGGGTTGCACGGATCCTCCCTCTGCGTTTAAGGGAACCTTCCTCGTTTCCTACGACCCCCTCCTGCGGGAACCGCTCCAGGTGCAAAAAGCAACTATCCGGTCGAGGCTATCTCTCGTTATCGTTATCACCGTAAAGCGAAAACTGACGGAATATAACAGGATTTTCACAGTTCCACGCGGAAAGATTGTTTCTTTCAAAAGTTACCTCTAAAAGGGGAAAATTCTCAATCTTGCCGAGAACTACCTTAGGCATGAAAAAGTGGATCGGGAGCGTTGCTTATCGTTATTGTTCAATGACAACGGATGAAAACTCAGCAATTTTAGTGTTGAACCTCCTAAATTTAGTTTCTCGTCGGATTAACTTGTAACCTTAAGCTGTTTTCATAAATGTCCTGGTGGGTTGTGAAAATTTGGCACGTCTTCGAGTACCGCGCCGGATGAAAAGGGATGACTATATCGTAAATTGAAAACTGACGTAAAAATTGTAAATTACCATCATAATCTTGTCTTTTAAAAATCACTTCGCGGAAAGTGCTAAATTTCCAATCTTGCCAGGAATTGTACCAGGGGCGAAAAGTAACGATCCTATGAAAAGTATATCTCATCTCTATCAGTTAATCAATTGAAAAGGAACATTTTTTCATATGGCACTGAAGGCCAACTAAATCCAGTTCCTCGTCGAAATCAGTCCCATAATCTCGAATCCGTTTTAGGAAGTCCCTCCTCAATAGCTGAAAGTTTCCAGTCATATGGGGGAACCACCCCATGTCCAGAAAGAACGTATAATCTGAACCACCCCTTATTAGTGTCATACCTTATAAGTAATAAAAGGAGACGAATTTCTTTTCAATTTTCACGCGGAATGAAGAAACTCCTACTTCGCATCAGGTCGGCTCTATAATTTCTAGGTCTTCTCAGAAATTTCCTCGGAGCTCGCTCCTGGTTTCCCTTTATTTCCCTCCCCAATGTCGGGGAGTCCCCGCTCGCGGGGATGATCGATCGACTTTCTGCGAGTCGAACTTCGGCAAAAAGAGTCCAATCTCCCCCTAGACCGGGCCTATTGAAATTAGGCTGCGGCCTCGTAAACATTAAACTTGCAGGGATTAATATCGGCGAAGAAATGCGCCAGGCTTAATGGGCCGCGCCTTGGGGGTGGAAACGGCCATGTCTAATTCTTAAGTGATGCACAGTTATGGCCGGGAGCCCTCGGTCTCCTGTACTCGGCGTTATTCTTATTTCAATTAGCCTCCTCTTGCGTCTCGCGCCATAAAGCGTGAATTTACCTCGGAAGGAAGGGGAGGCCATTTGCAGCGAGCGATCTAGCTAGACCCCGAAGACACCCCCTATCTTTGAGAACATCTTCATGGCACTTGTGCGAAAAAAGGGTGATACCTATTACGAGCAAAAATTGCAATCTGGGTATATAGACGGTAATAAGGACGAAGGAACTGGATACCTAAACCATCAAGTGCATGAGGCCAGCCGCTTGGGATGTGACCATCACCATGGTGGTGACCCTCGATAAGAAATGCATACATTAGCTCTTCTCGTGGTATTACCTCATAGATCCTTCATATTTAACTGTTTCTCTGTATTTTCCACCGCGGCATTAGTTAATGGACGAGGAGGATGAAGAACGAAAAATGGAGAACAAAGGATCTTGATGAACTTTGGGTAGGGATATTTGTTCTTTCTTGAAGAGGTGGAAAGGCAGGTCTCTAAATGCGAAGAGGGTTGGTTTTGCGTTTCGAGTTCCGCCATGTTCTTTCGGAAACGACTAATCAGGACTTTTCAATATGGCGGAGTTTGGCAATTCCGAGGTCTCGGAAGAGGAACGGGCGGCGCGATCGTCCCCGATACCGTTGATGACGTCCCTTAATGGATTTTAATGATCCTCGAGGACGATCCGACTAAGGAGGGGCCGGTGCGCAAGAGATGATAATCTAAACGATCGCAAAGTGGGCAGAAACTGGCTCTGAAATTGGCAATAACAGGATATTCCGCGTGCGAGAGAGCGAGCGCGAGCCCGTACTTCCTACTGCTCTGGTTAGCATTCAAATTGAATCTTCGTGGCGGCCGCTCGTGAAGAGTTAGCCGGTCGTTAATGGACTCGCAAACGTTCCCAAATTGCCGGCGGAATTGCGAAAAGAGGGAGAGAATTCTCCGCGCCGAGGGCCTCCGCTCTAATTTCCGGAAGTGGCCTCCCAAAACGCAGTCGATCCGCGCGGTCCTTCCGCGCGGTTCCTTGCAGGCATTCCACTTGAGAAAGCAATCGCTTCACATTGCCAGAACGTCCCCAAACGAAGAATCTCCTAAGAAGCCGAGCGATGACTTCCTGAAATCTTCAACGTTAATCCCTCCTCAAATCATTGGAAGAAACCTTGAAGGCGAGGTTACCATCACACCTTGACAGAACTTCGTTCTTGCCCAACTGTCAAGTCTCGAAGATCTCAAAAGAAGTTCCACAAATTTTTGGAGGAGGATCCCGAACATCGATTCCTGTCGAATCTTCGTCAGCTGATGGTTTAGCAATGATAGGAAGTTCCAAGGCTCCAGAGGACAAGAAGGGATTTCATCTGAAGGACATAAAAAAATGGAGTTATTAATCCTGCAAGTGGCTTCACCCTCCGGTGAAGGTCCTCCGGTACCGCCGAGGGAAATCAAGTCCCAGGGTGGCCGGAAAGTGGAGGGTCAAGGGCGCCTCCAGGAGAAGTCACTTGCGAGTCCCTGGATCTTAGTCTCTCGTTCCTCGTCGGTTTCTAACGACCCTCGTCGCCGTGATTCGAAATGGCTAATTTAGCGAGAGTTACCTCCCTAGGGTGGAGGGCGTTCCGCGAGCGACGACCACGTGGGGGTGTAAGGGACGAGTTAGGTAGCTCTCTCCTTCTCTCCCCCTTATTCCCTCTCGTTCTCCGTGTCTTAATATAATTCTATTAGAGGTAACTATGCGCACTCTGCCCATCGCCGTTGGATTTAATCACGGACCCAGCGAACCGTGCGATATTCCCATCCGCCCCCTGGCCCACCTCCACCTGGGCCACCTCCACCTAGGCCTCCTCCTCGACCCCCGACTCTTGGGGGCTCCTCTTCTCAAATTAAGGGGTCTGCCAGAGAGCCGTCGAGGGAGTCTTAGCCAGATTCCGTTATAACGCACTGGTTACCCTGGACTCGATTGGGACGATTGTCCCTCGTGTCCGTTGGTACGATATAAAGTCCTTCCCGCGGAATGGAACCAACTGACTACTCTGGGGCACTCACACATGAGCAAAATATTACTACCCTAAATGTAAGGGTTGCACCTCGAGAAGTCTCAAATCCCCTTTGGATAGTTGTTAACAAAGGACTTACTCTTCAGACCTCGTTCAAATCTGGATCGGATAAGATGGATCCGTTAACCTTAAAAATACCGGAGACTTTGGGTTTCCCACATTTTTTTTTTCTTCTTTTTCAATAAATTATATAACAATTTTTTTTACATACTAGAAAATATACGTTAAAATTGAAGTATACTTTCAAACTTCAAACGAAATGAAATTTTAAATGAAATTTTCAGAAGAAGGATTTCAAATGAAAGAAACGCGTCTTGAAAGTAAGCTTCTTACTATAAGGGTTAAATGTTCATTGCTCGACTAACGAATACCATACGAAGGGAAATAATTTACAATCGTGATAATAAATTATACTTGGTCAGCGAATGTGAAATAATTAGAAATGAAACAGCGAAATCTTTTGCGAAAACCTTCTTGCTGCATGGACAACAGGAAGAGCATTTATTCTGTAAATTATAGTAATGACATAATTTTAGCAATATACTTTACCAGGGATAAAAAAAATTGCATGCCGCCATTTCGTCGAGTAGTAATAGCAATACTAATTTTTATCAGTTGGCTGAAATTTCCATGCTAATTTAGTAAAAATGAGTTGAAAATCCTAAAGGAAGTTTTCGAAAGCTTACCATAAACGTTCACGCAATTGCAAGCCCTTTTGCCATTGGCGGACTGATTTCTGGAGAAAAAGCAACGCCATCGACAACAGTCCTTTGTTAAGAATGCAAATCTCTTTCTTGTCCGTGGAATATCGAGATAAGGAAACTCGGCGGCAGTTTTGCGACCAGCTATATAAATCCCCTTTCCCTGTTGCAGCCGAACTGAAGATGAACGTCCTGCGGGAGCGGGAGGTGAAGGACAGCCTGGAGAGGCAGCTGCAGGACGAGCAGAAGTTGCGAGGTAAGTGACAATCTCCTTACCCGATCCCGGGCTTCCTTCGCGGGGTGCATCGAGTAGCCCGTGTGCATCGGGTGCATCCCGTGTACACCGTGTACACCATGTACCGAATAATGGCCGATGGACGTCTCCCGATTGTCTCCCCCTTAATGCCGTCCCGTCTCGAGCCACGTCGAATCGCGATATAATAATCGGTAGACGTATATCGAACGTCTCGAGCGGGTTCCGAACCGAGGGTTAACTCGGTAATAAATCAAGAAGCTGTAGAGACACGCACCGCGCTATAAAGTCTCGTCCTACGGACAGGAGGATCCTGCGTATCCTATTATTCCGTCTTGGGATGCGCCCCCTCCGGCACCTCCGCCACCTCTACACCCCCACCGCCACCCCCCCAACCCCCTTTCGAGTAATGGTAGAAACCAGCGGATCCTGCCAAAGGCCGTGATCACTCAGCCGAGTTTGCATCGGACGTCAGCCGAGTAATGGAACCGTTGTCTCCTCGCCTCGAGGATGGTCCTTGCTCAGGACTCGGCGACGATCCGGTCTAAGCACCCGTCCATAAGCCTCTAAGTGCGCATCGAGCCTTCCGAAGGAAGACGAATCACTTGTACTTGGTGCCCGGGGAAAATGATGGAACCCGCGGAGGGGAAACGCGGGAAAAAGTCTTGGCAATTTGACGACCCATGGAAAACTACCCTTCCTGGACCTGCGAACCCTGGAAAGGCCTAATGGTCGTCGCAGGTCTTCACGGATTCCTCTTCTACCTAGCAAGCACGCTTCCGTAACGACGTCATAAACGCTAATAATTTCTTTTTAACTGGGAGGTAGCTGGGGGGTCTATCCTTTATGAAACTTTTGTTCGGGGGTATAGGATTTTTTGAAATTTTACCACGTGGGTATGGAGGCCCTATGGAAGGTCCTGACACCCATGAAATTTCCTTTTGCATATGAAATTTGAAAATACGTTCGCAGACAAATGCTTATGTTACATTGAAAGGTAATTATTATTATGTTACGTTGAAAGTCCGTAACGACGTCATAAACGCTAATAATTTCTTTTTAACTGGGAGGTAGCTGGGGGGTCTATCCTTTATGAAACTTTTGTTCGGGGGTATTGAATTTTTTTAGATTTTACCACGTGGGTATGGAGGCCCTATGGAAGGTCCTGACACCCATGAAATTTCCTTTTGCATATGAAATTTACGTTCGCAGACAAATGCTTATGTTACATTGAAAGGCATTTGTTTCATTCCGACGTGAAAAACCCACCGTGCTACGTGGCTGTTTATTTCAGGTATAAATATTGCAAGAAGAGAAAGTTTATTCCATTCTTTTTCATTAATTGAAACCATACCGTTGAAAGATAATAGTAATGAATTCATGAAACATATGGGACGATCTGTTCCGGTACAATATACCAGGATTTTAATACACAATAATTTTATTAACCATCTAGCTTAAAAAGTGTGGATGAAACTTAATTAAGTTCGGTGCTTGTTCATACATTCGCAAAAAAACAAACTAATATGAATTAGTACATTAAACCTGATGAGATGATGAAAAGAAACGAACATGTCAGCATATTTTTCATGAAAAGGTGGAATCGATGACTGCCATTTTGTTGTTCAATCGTCCCATGGCGATCACGAGATGGAAACAGCATATATCGCAGCTTATCAACGTGCAACCATTATCACGTTCCCTGCTCGTCCTCGTCGCTGCAGTGGAATTATTTCTTCGCCATTACGAGGTGATCACTTTGACCGTAGTTATAGTTCTTTGTCCCTCGACGACTTGCCATTTAAAATCATTTATCTGATACGTGTCATGGCCTCAGATGCAAATGAGTAAACTTTTATCGATTTTTAGTATTGATAGCATACATAAGAAGTGGCAATATCCCTAGGCTAGGGGGAAAATGCGGAAGAATCGACGGACGTCGGTGACGTATAGACTACGTACTTTCGAAGGTGTACGGCGAAATGTTTGCGGAGGATTTATCGGAGGAAAGTGAGAGAGAGAGACTTTTTTCGGTGAGAGCAAACTAGCTCGGCCTAAAATCGGAAGATCCTATGGGAACATCCCCCAGGCGGGGTGTCGGATGTCCAACCCCGCGTCATCGCGACACCAAATATCGACTCGGTCGCATTACGGATTCAGCGCGGGCGTAATATACGCGGGTAAAATATGGTCGTCGACAATACGTGTCAGATAACTGCACGGAGGGGGCGAATCGCCCCCGTCGGGGGTGGAAGGACGGATCGACGACGGACGTGCCGATCCGGGATTGATGACTTGCGTCCTTGCTTTCCCACCCACTTCCGCCCACCCTGCAGAAGCACCTTCGGACCCCCACAAACGCCCCCTCCCTGAATCAGATTTGCCAAACTTCCCCTGATAAGATGAGATAAGGTTTGCCTAATCGTTAATATTTCTCCACATATCTATTCAGGATTTTTTGGAACTTCAAGATGAGAAAGACTCTTCCTCTAAAGGGGTGTAAGGAGTTTCCAATTTTACGGCGATTATTCTCCCATGGCTCAGTGGTTTTCCTTTTGTCATGACATTATCGTATCTTTTTGAAATCCTTTTACTTTTAACCAGGTAGCTGTTGCGACCTCTTTGAAAAGCGGGATTTCATGATGAGTTTACTCGTCTAAAACAGATAAGTGGGTAATATCGAAAGGACTTTTACATAAGGGGTTACATGCAGTTGTGATAGGCAAAATTCAGGAATTCTTTTTCATAACTAAAATCCGTTTTTTTTTTTATCGAAAACCGTGCGTGATTTCATAGTACAATTATTGAACTTAATACATCATTTTTCTTTTGTCAAGATGTATTAAAAAAATTGACGAGGTACAACAATTCTCCGAAAAGGTTTTTTTTCTGCGATGACCACGATATCTCAGAAAGTATTTTACCGATCGGCTTTAAAATTTACTTTCATTCTACACGTGAAAGACTGCTGAATGAACGTAGGATTCTTCGAAATTCCGATTTTTACCAAAATGGCACTGGTTTTACTGAAAAATCACTTTTTTCGTCTTATAACATTTTTGGTTTTCCTTAATGAAACACCAAGTTTTCATAGAAAAAAAGAATCCTCCAAACCACCACTCTTCCACTTTCCTCCAAACTGAGTGCACTGAGTAATTTCAAACATTAACACGTGATCACGGAGGCCCTAAGGAAGAAGGCGATGCTCGTGAAATTTCATTTTTCCCCAAAAAAATGTGTTTTTGGTTCAAGTCTTGGCCAAATAAAAGAAAATTTTCTTTGACAAATGAGATTTCACGAGCATCGCGTTTTTCCTTAGGGCTTCCATAATCACGTGTCTCTTAAATGATTCGAATCAATTGCATGCATATATAAANATATATAGCATGACCTTTCATATCACCTTAATAATGTCGCGGAAGCGCCTCCGATTTGGTCCAAGACCTTCCGAAGGGATGGACGTCTCGGGGTGGGTTGACGAACCCCCATGGTAACTCGAACCTGGGACAACAGCGGTCCATTAGTCAACCGGCTCCGTGTCAATACATGAATGTGAGGGACAGTCACCTAGGCGTGCCCCGCACTCCCCTGGCCTGGGCATATCGAGCAAATATTAGAAAATGGCCACCCCTATCCGTTACCGTCTTTCTCTGCCTTCTGATATGGTTCTGCGAAGTTCGTTCTATCTTTGGCTGCAATGTCGAGGGACATTGATCGGGAAGTACTTCTTCCAAGCAAAGGAAAACTCCAGAAATATTCTCCCGATATCTAGGAATCATTTGAATTTTGTTAAAAAAATTATTACGCCGCCGCTAGTTCAAAAATATCCTCGTTATAATTAATTGATGATTTATCTTCAACGATTTCATCCCCATGCACGGTCGAGCATTGAAGGGGTTCTGAAACGATTAAAAAGAAGTAATGTGAAATTTCTTATAGTGTTCTTTCGTCATTCCTTTAGGCTTCTAAGGGCACGCCATGAGGCAGAATGGTATGGAATTGTTTTCCAAATGATTTAAAAGAATATATATATATATATATATTTTTCCTAGATTTATAAATACCTTCGCAGGTTTGCTAGGTCTCGAAACTTTCTTATTTATCAACTAATTTTTGAATTTGCCGAATTTTTGTTTGTCCCCTTTCGCCCCTCTTTTCGGCTTCTAAGGCCACCCCATCGCGGGGTGTCGGATGCGCGTTCTCCACTAATTTAGAGAAAAATCTATTTTCGCCAGAACTTATAAATGGGTCTCGAAACTTTCTTATTTATCAACTAATGGCCGAATTTCTTTTTGTCCCCTTTCGGCTTCTGAATACACACCATGACGGGGTGTCAAGGCGCGCTATTTGGAGATCACCTCCGGAGGTCTCAGGGCGATCAATCGTGCGTGGACGCGCCCTTATTAATCGGAGGACACCCAATCGAGGGTGTACCTTTCCTCGAGACGAACCGTCAGGGTTTTCGTTTCCCCGGAAAGGCGTCGAGGGCTCTTTTTTTAACCCGGCTCGAGAGCTAGAGGAGGCCGAACGAGGGCGTAAGACGATACGTAATTTGTGCGACCGCGGCACGATGATCGATGACGAGCTCCACGGATATTTGCGCACACTCTTCGAAATACCTACGCTCATTCGACTAATGACCGTCTCGTAAGAGATACCACACCCGCCTTTCCTTTACCCTCGTTCCGTCTCCTCGGAGCCACCCTTTTGCGCTAACGAGGGCGTTCCCAGCCCCGGCTCCGTTTACGCGGACGACGACCGTGATCCTCGCATCCCAATAAATATGTAATGCCGGAAGAGACTCATCTACCGGTGAATGTACTCGGCATTTCCATCGGGTATATGGTACGCCACAATTAACCAGCGAATTATCCTGCGGTGCCCTTATCAGGCGTCTTACAGATTTTGGGCATGGGTAACTCGTAAATGGTTTTTATAACTCAAAGTTAAACCGGCACTCTGTTGTTATTAGGCCGACAATTATTTTCTTGCATTCTGGTACACATTAAATGATAATAGAAGAGACTATCCTGTTTTTGATCCTCACTGGAATCTATGTGTAAAATATTTCACTCGTCAAGGTAGAGTAGAATGTCAATTATATTCAAAACGCATAAATAACGCCGGAGTTATACTAAATATTGGGAATAAGTGAATTCCATCAGTTGGCGCTAGTCCATGACCAACTATGACTTTGGTCATTGCGTATGATCCACCACCGATGATGACCCACCAATCTATCTAATCGCTCTCAAATTGTCCCCAAATTGAAAGCCAGCTTCACTCGTTGCCGCACAATTCCTGGACACCGTTGGCAAATTACCTAGAAATTGAAATCAAACCGGGTATGGACCAGGATCAAGTTATCCTCATCTCCGCGTAACAGGAACTTACAAAGGTACATACGATGTTTCTTTGTGACGTTACAAAGTACATCGTCCTCGTTTAATGGGTAGCCATTTTGCAGTGTAGCGCGTTGCTTTGCACGTCTTTCATAAAGGGTCGATGCAATTTCACCGTGTCGGCCCGGGTTTATTAGGTTCGTAAGAGGTACATCCCGATGCTAAGTAATCCTTAAATGGGGAGAGGGTAGTTCGGGACGGTGCCCGATGAAAGGGACGATATTAGCCTATTTAGAGGACTGCTTGGCATTTCGCTAAAGGTTGGCACCCCCTTACAAGGCTCCCTCTGAAAAGAGCTTACATTATCTTCGCGGGGGTGGAGGGTCTAGATCCTGCCGTGTCTACAGGAACCCTCGTCGAGGGAGATGGTACCTACGACTTGGGCAGAACAATAAGATGACCTTTATCGGAATGATGGATATGCCCTAACCGAGGTTCTAGGCGGAACCAGGTCTAAGAAAGCGCAAAATGTCCCATACTTTCGGGGTAATCAATGCAAAAGATACGACCATCACTAATAGGTCTCTTCTGAGTACCCTTGTACCGATAACATTTCATTGAGCTGTTAGAACAATACCCTAAAGAGGTAATAATTAATAATTCCGTTATTAAAAACCATGCAAACTTTAATTCGATTTGCCTCCATAATTTCAAAAAGCATTGCCGTTCTTTAATTAGTGATACACAAATTTCGTTTAAAGGAGCAAATTTATTCTGAACACAGTTTGCCTGCAGATTTACATAAAATTGAAATACTTGTGTCTTAAAAGTTACGTATAAATTGTGGCTTTATTTTCAAAATGCATTGTATTTCCCATTAAAAAATGGTGTGCTCAAAATGCAAAGCGTCACGAATATGACGTTTATTATTGGTAAATTAAATTGAGACGGAAATGTTCATAGCACCTCTTGTTTCTCCTTTTGCGGTGTAATTGTCTAGAATTAAGGTCTCCGGGGCGGGTTCGATTACGAAGAGCACAAAAGGCAACGATTATTCGCTTTCCTGTGTTCCCTTGATGGTTCCTTTCACATCCCCATTGACTAAAACATCGTTCAACGAAACGGATTCGAAACGGCGCGATCAGGGGTCCGAGATTCATCCGATTCACCCCCTCGCGAATTAGCCAGGCCGGTAATGCCAGGATCGGGTGTCGGTGTAATTGGGTCCCTAGGGATTGCCCGGGTCCCGCTCCCCGGTGACGAGTTCCTCCCCTTCGGCGATGACGAATTTTCGCAGCTAGGAAGGTGAGAGGAAGAGAACGCCATTAAAAATCCCTCCCCTTTCGGGAATGACACCACGAGTTAGGATATCTAATTTGGAAGAGAAATAAAAATTAGTTTAAGTTAAAAGGAAATATCTCATGACGAAATTTCATATCCTCGGTGATAACAAGGATTATTAATTAATATAATAAGAGGGTGAGAGAAAGCGAACGCCATTAAAAATGCCTCCCCTCTCGGGAATGACACCGCGAGATAGGACGTNTTGAACCGACGTCGACAGACGCGCGTTCTGGCGAATAATACTAAATTTCATGGAAAGCGTATGGAGGAGTGTCCGTGGTCTTAGTCTCACCTAGACTACTCCGGCTCTCGAATGGACGGCCACCCCTGACACCCGTATCCTCAATGATAACAAACAATATTAATTAATATTCTGCTCTTAATGATTCTCTCACGAAATGCCTGATTCTCTCATGAAACGAGAACGTTCACGCGGGTTGATTCGATATTAGTACGCAATGATAAATATGAAGGGTAGTGGACTGTAAAAGGAAAATTTACGCATTAAGTCGACGTTGAAACACTATGATGAATGTAAATAGTGATTAAAGGGGAGAGCAGAAATTGGGCATTACTCTTAATGCTTTCGATGGTTTCGTAATTCCCGTGATATGGAGAACCCACCTCCCCGTGTAATCGGCGAATTAAACCGCAATTAGACGGTAGAAAACGCGGCTAATAAGTTAATTCTCCTTGAACACCGAGGACGTATCAGGTTACGCGTTTTATGTGGATCTAAGATCTTTTAGTACTTCCTGCGCAATTAAACTTTCTCGAACGGCCGTTTAGACGAGCCTTGCGCGCAATCAACGTAAATGAAAAATATATGATTAAGTGTGGGATCCAAAAATGAAATTTCAAGGTCGACGATCACGACCTGATTGCGTATCCTCTTGTGAGGATCCCCGTATCTTTTAGAATAAACAAATTTTGCAGACCCGTCTTCGCAAAAATATCCTTACGCCCTTTTGAACAAACGACGTTTCTAAAAAATGAACTTCCTCGCTCTATGTAACGTTTTATATATATATATATGAGGTATCCGAAAATCAATCAAGGTCAATGATCATCCCTTAACGATTCACACGTAGGAATCCTCGTATCTTTTTAAACGAAGTCCTCGACGATTGCTCCATACAGAGTCTTGCACCATAAAGTGGAGTAACCGAAAATCGAACTTCAAAGTGAATGATCTAACAAGGATCATTACACCTTTACCGATGCAACACCCTCCTGAAGAGTTCGTTCTTCTATACGGAATCTCCAGGTTGGTTTCTTCCTTCTCCAGGTGGAGCACCTCCACCTCGAGGTGGATAGTTTAGCAAGACCAGGTACAAAGTCCTTTGTACATGTCGAAAGGGGTAAGAAAGGGGCAGCTCGCAGGAGGTGTCAAAGTGGGCCGCGCCACCCTGTCGGGTTCGGTGGGTGGCGGTGGGTGGCAATGGGCAACGCCGGGCGACGCCAGACGTCGGTGGGTGGCGGTGGGTGGCGGCAGGGTTGCGCGCGACACCTTTGACGCGCTCCTGCGGGTTTATTTTCGCGACGGGTAGACACAGTGGTCGACTGGCCGGTTCTTTTTATCTCAAAGCCGTTTCCCCTCGGCGCCCCGTATTCCTCAATTTCCAATGAGTCGGAATACGACATGAAACGCTAAACTGCCACAAAGGGGGTGAGCGTCGAGCGCGAGCGCACCCTGGGGAGCCGGACCGGAGACGGCGGGGGTGTCGGAGTATCAGGGTGGAGGTGTGTGGTAGGTGCCGGACGGAGCCACGAGCTTCCTAATGTTTGTCCCGAGCGGCGTTCTGACTTTGTTCCGCACCCCTCCGGCCGGCCCCTTCGCACCCCCTCCCGGTAACCGAAGATTCAATGAATCAGAATACGACACATAAACGTTAGCCTGCCGCTTACAAAGCCCCCGTTTACAAAGGGTCTTCTTGCGCGAATCCACCTAGACCCCTCCTAGGGGAAAGGGTTGGTCCCGCCAGGGGTGGAGAGGGTGGCGGAGTCCAGGTACGCGAGTATGTACGTCCACACGCGTCGCTGCGCGTGCACCGCCACCGGGGTGTGTGTCAACCCCCATGAGCTCCCAAGTGTGGGTATGGGGATGTCCGGTCCCGGGTCTCGTCTCGCCCTCGTTCGCTTACGTATCGAAGGGTGGACGCCGCTTCAAAGCGGGCCGCGTATTGTTACACACGAAGGGTCGTGTCGCCGACGCGTATTCTCTTTTGAGAATTAGCCGACACTTCGAGAAGGCTGGACATTCTCCGCAAGCCGTTCTTACCCCCGATACTCCCTCCTTCTGTGCACCCTCGCGACTTTGTCGCTTTTACCCAGAAATTCATTTTCACGCCCCGAGGAGCCCGCCCGCTCCGGACGTCAGGAATCCACCGGGTTGTCTTTGGAGATGCGATTATCGGAGCTTTTCTGGTACCCCGTTCACTCGAAAGCGGGTCATCCGGATCGTCCAAGATGGACGACCCTCCGACGGATTTCGCTGAAAATTCCCCCGGCGAGGTGTATCGAATCCCTCCGCACGTTTTATCGATACTTTGTTAAACAGCCATGTATACGATACTAGTACATTTACTATTTATATACGCCTTTGCGTGTTAGTATTCAGATAATTTGGTACTCCCTCGGGTAATTATTGACATTTGAAAAGAACTGGACATAAAAAAAGGAAGTTTCACTTAGAACGCTAGTGATGGTTAGGTACGGATTTTTCGCGACAGATTTTCTTACGATTAGTGTTAAAGGACGTCTTTTATCCGTCATCTTTAAATGGCTAGGAGACATCTTTTATCGCTAAAACTGAGAAATCAGTATAGACCTTAGACTTAAAGTATTGTTTCATATTCCGCGATGCTTTTCGGTAATGCAGGCGAGGGATAGAAACAATTATGAAACACTTTTATCTCCGCTGATACCATTTCCTAAGATCGTCGCTTAATCATTACGTCTCTTGAAAGACCAGCTTTTATCCGCTTTTTAATGAAAATCCGCCATGCAGGGACTTAATCCCGAGCTCTTTAAACGTAAATGCAAACCCTGGAACTCTCGTACCCCGAACCCCATAATACATTCCAAGTGAACATCGACCTCCCCATAGACGCCCACCCCCGCGGTTCTCCCGGACATTGAGGCCAAAATCAATTTCCCGTACCCTTTCTTACTCGATCAGCTAACGGGCACCTACTTCCGCCGGTTAGGTTCCAGAAGGTTGTATTACACCTTCGGCGCACCTCTCGTCCACCTCACGACAGCCCGCCACCCCCCGGTTACCTGCCACCCCCGGCAAGCGTCGCTGGTGGCGGACAGTGGGTGGTGGGTGGTGGGTGGTGGGTGGGTGTTGGGTGGCGAAAGCTCGGCAGGTGCCGCGGTCACTTTGTGAACTAAGCTGGCCACCCCGCTGTTTAATTAAGTCTCACCTAGACTACTCCGGCTCTCGAATGGACGGCCACCCCTGACACCCGCGATTTCACCCCCCTAGGTCGCTCCCACCTCCGTTGGGGGGATGTCGGGAATTAAACGCCTTTGGGAAAATTGTTTGCACCAAACAATTCGGTTTCTTTTCATCCCCTAATTGTGTGGGACTGAAAATGCAGAATATTATAAACCTTGCAAATAGGGTATCAATTCTCTATGGGATGGTAGAAGCGCTTTTGGGCATCAATTCTTTCCTTAAGGTGATTAGACTTATCTAAAAATTAACACATAGTTATAGACGCGCTGAGACCGTTCCTACACTCTAAAAATTACATTTCTTACTAATCCTTTTGCTTAGCTCTGACCAGAATCAACGAGACTTTCTGGTCATATATTTTGTCATTAATCAATTAAAGAAGGCCCGGAAGTAACCATTCAGAGTCGCAGAAATCATTCTCAATAATTTCAAACGTGATATCAATCGAAAACAATACATTAAGCCCCGAAACAAAAGTAAAAAGTAAACCAGATAGGGAAAAAATAAAAACCATACCCCGAATTTAAGGATTATGGCGTGGGTAACACCGGCACCATAAGTGTCTTTATATTAAAAATATAGTTTCCAATAAATGCAGCATTTAGCCGTGCAATCGATTGTAGTATAAAAATTCACGGCTCGACTTCAATCTCGTTTATACTAATTCTACCGAAACGACATATCGAGTATGCATTCCAAACAATTCTCACTATAGCGCGACATAATTATCAACACAGATGTACTCACATGACACATCACTTAGAATAATTCATTATCATCAGTAGCGCCTTTTGCACCACCTTCGGAAGTATAATAAATGGTGGAAAAAGGTGTCACCGGTTTTTCCCTTGCAAAGTGCAAACGGTCCCTTCATACTTCCTCCCTCCACGCCCTCCTCGATTCCTCCCTTATTCCCTCGACGAAGGGTATGTACCCGTTCGCGCGAGCGCCCGGTATACCCACGCGTATGAATCCGCTCGCGCATAACAGTGAGCTTCCGTAATATAATTGTTAATGCGCTGATGGGCCTCGACCGGCGTTTATGCATTGTATACGCCGTGTATGGCATAGCTGGTGGCGCGTCCATGGGTACCAACCCCTTACGTAAAAATAGACACATGCCTAACAGCGGCTCGCAAGAGTTACCTTACGCCTCGCTCGGCACTCCGTGGATCGTCTACGGTGAAAATAAATGCATCGCACATGTACTGTACCCGGTGCATTAAAAACCCCTACACGGACCTCTCCGAAGGGGATGTACTCGAAGAAGTAGACACCTGCGATTTGCATTTAATTTCCGAAAATCTCGGCCTCCTGAATTCCCGAAAAAAAGAAACAAGATATCCCAGGGAGAGTAAAAGGGTATATTCAACTTGAATTTTAATATTTAATATATTGTTGTGCGGTGTAATAATAATATATAGAGAGATGAAATTTAGATAAACTTGTTAATAGAAATTTGGGGTGCTCGTCTCATATGTTATTACCGGTTAGAGTTCTCTTCACCACCAGGGCACGTGTATAAAGATGAGATCAATGATTTATGATTGACGATAATGATTAATTATAGCGACAATGGGTCGTGCTAACGATAACGAGATAATGATTAATGAAACTTTTTTTCGGGACGAAACCGTGGTTTTTAATCTAGAACGTTATTTAGGTTGGGTTTGTAAATTGAGACGGAGTCCGTGGATTAGGTATGCGTTAAATTTAAATTATAGTGAAAATGAACGGGATGGACCGATACCCGGGAGCGAAGGGGTTGGATCTCGAATCGAGAATGTTACCCCCGATGTAGGTGAAGCGCGGAGATAAGGGGCAAGTCTCCCGGGGAGCCGTGGGGTGAATTTCTCGGTTACCTTGGCGCGTTATACGTGTGCATAATATCCTGCCAAGTGGACGGGAAAAATATTCCGCTTGTTGCCCCCTGGGGTGAAAAAGGGTAGGAAAAGAGGGAAAAAGAGAAACGAAACTCAGAAGCCCGTTCGCATGCTCGCGGGCTTTGGGTGGACGGGCGATAAGGCGGCCGGGGGGTAACTCGCCCCCTGCGGGGGTGCCTTTTCCCGGTAACCTCGCTTATTTTATCCCTTCGAGGGAAAGGGGGATTTAAAAAAAAAAGAGAGCCTCTCTCGCGGCCCCAATTGCCGGCTGGCATTATAATAACTCGCCGCGCCTATTTTCTCATCGTTACCCCGTGAAGCCGCGGACTCTGACGCTCGCCTAAGTGTCCGTAGAATATCGACCGGCCCTGTCACCGGGAAACAGAAGAGAAACATTAAAAGCTGCAAAAGTTTGCTTAAATACCCCCCTTACGTCGGAGCTTCCCCGTAAACATTTAGCGACGTCTCCCTGGAAGCCGCAAATATTTAGCCTTCGTACCTAAAGTCCTCGATCCTCGAATCGACATCCTGGCGAATAATACAAAATTTCATGGAAAGCGTATGGAGGAGTGTCCGTGGTCTTCTTTTTTTTATTTGTAAATTTACGCAATTAGAGCCTACATACCCAAAAATTTTGATCCTTGAACCGACGTCGACAGACGCGCGTTCTGGCGAATAATACTAAATTTCATGGAAAGCGTATGGAGGAGTGTCCGTGGTCTTCTTTTTTTTTATTTGTAAATTTACGCAATTAGAGCCTACATACCCGAAAATCTTGATCCTCGAATCGACCTCCACAGATACGCGTTCTGGCGAATAATACTAAATTTCATGGAAAGCGTATGGAGAAGTGTCTGTGGTCTTCCTTTTTGTCGATAAAGACGATTTTTCTAAATGCCGACGTTGCCGACGTTCGTTTTTATATTGACAGCTGGGTCGAATTATATTGGGTATTGTACCAAATGGCACCTGTCGTTTTCGTACAATAAATATCAAGAAATCGAAGTAAAACTCCAGAAATCCTCTGGATTCGTGCTTTCTGGGGCCCTAATTGACTGCAGAGGGACCCCCTGCGCCATCTGTGATTTCCAGGTCAATTAAATTTTCACTCCGAGACCTCGTATTCCCATCGTTTTAGCATAGAAGCGCATACAACACTTTTTTTGCCTTTATCCCGTTCAAATGCGAGTTTATCGATTACCAGAGTGTTCTAAATTGTCGTAAAATTGTCCTGACCCTTTCGATTCTCATATCAGAGCCCTCGATAATTGTATACTGATCGAAATATGAGAGCTCGACGCCATTTTGGTTCTGGTCTGGACTGAGTTAAAAACTTTTTTTGAAAAATCTATATTTTTAAATGTGTCAGGACAATTCTTAGATGATGAGGAGGGATGTGTTAAAGTTTCGGACAGTTTGGTCTAATACCCTTAAAAAAAAGTGTTGTATTCGAATCGACTGATTTGAAGGGGGTTTCACTTCACCTTAAGATCTCTGAATAATCTCAAGAAAAGTTGGTCACGTTGCAACGGATTTGCATATTCAGCTCCCGAGAGTACTTCATCCTGCGGGAAACTTTAAGCGGGATTGGGGGGTTCCTATCGCCCGGAAACTGGGAGCTATGTCCTTCCCCAAAATAGTTCCGTACTCGGGCTTATTCCTATCTCGCGATAACGCGATGTGAGGATAAAGGGGGGGCAAAACGAAGGGGTGGGTAAACGAAGAGAGCGCGTAAGAAATACCGCAGCGCCGTTATCGCGCGGAACCTCCGCTGCGAGACCTTGGTCGAGACTGGGCTCGTTATCCCGAACCTACGGGATATTTCCTCCTGTGGAATTTAGATGAAATTGCGCGAATTACTTGGCTGCCGAGTACGCGTACAGGTTAGGTACACAGGGCCGATACGTACTCCGCGACACGTAAGAGGTCGCGCGTCGCGACGCGACGCGGGGATTCCTAAGCGGCCGACGCCCTCCCCGGCGGAAAACGCGTAAACGCAGGGACGGGGAATTCGGTCGAAAGGGAATTCCCTGGAGTCCCGAATTCCTGGTCCCTACCATGAAATTCCTACGGATTTTTCGCAACGCGGAAAGTCGTGATTCGGCAGGAAATCATTTATTTCTTGGCGTTTAGAACGACTTTTCACGTTTCTTATCATCTCGCTTATTGATTCGAGACTTAGCATCGACATTGCTATTATTAATGTGTATTATATTGTATATTATAAATTCGCTTCGATTTTTCGCAACGCGGAAAGTCGAGATTTGGCAGGAATTAATTTATTTCTTAACATTCAGAACGACATTCTCACGTTTCTTATCATCTCGCTTATTGATTCGAGTCTCTGCATCGACGTCGCTATTATAAATGTGTATTATATCTTTCATTATAAATTCGCTTTGATTTTTCGCAACGCGGAAAGTCGAGATTTGGCAAGAAATCATTTATTTCTTAACAATTAGAACGACATTCTCACGTTCCTTATCATCTCGCTTATTGGTTCGAGACCCTGCATCGACGTCGCTATCTGGTGATATACTTTTACATACAGAATTCCACAATTTTTACATAGGTAAATCGAGGAATTCCTTTGTACAACGGTACTGTCAAAAATGTTTGTAAATCTCGTACGCCTATCATGAGTACACGATGCTTCACCGAATTAACAAACTTGATATGACGTTTTAATTAGATTAAAATCCGTGTACATATGTGAACGAGTTTCGAGTTTGACGACATTTTATCGGTAATCGTTTAAAATTGCTTGTAATGCCGTAATACATGCATATTACATATACCCGCGAATGTATTATAAATTCGGTATGAGGTGTCTAAATAAATCTCTTAATAGATATGTCATAAATTCATTACAGATTTTTAGCAGTACGCATTCCCATTCGTCAGGAAAATATCTCAAGATAACTCGATAAGATTGCTTGTGTATTTTTTTTATTTCAACGAAAACGTGTTTAATGCCAGGATTAATTGCCTCGGTGCGACTAACGAAAGCTGATAGTTGCGGAATAATTATTTCCGAGTCATTAGGCGGACATATCTCGAGGCAGCCGAAATTAATGAATTTGCAACGCGTTGAATTTGTTAAGTGAGAGCGTTCTTTGATCCAGGCTGTTCTGGAGGACCTTTTCCCGGTTCTCCCGAAGGACGACGGCCTCAAGAGAGCGACGCCGCCAGGAGAGCAAGGATTCTAAAGTGTCGAGCAATTTTCCGAGATTACCCGGTCTCGGCGTATATTTAAAAGTGATTTCAGTGCGTGCCGCAAAGGGAACCCGGTATTACCAGAAATTGCCGGTGGAAGGCTTAAATAAATAAAGTTCATACGTAAACCGGTAACCCGTAATTACGGCCGCCCCGGTGTCACCCCTTCGACGACACGGGGATACCCTTTCACGCCCACCCCGCCCACGGGACTCTTTCTCCGGTGTCGGTGTCATTATCATCGACCACAATTCCTTAACAATCTCCAAAAATGATACGTTTTCCTATTAACCCCTTGCGCATCGATTTAAATATGAAACATTCTATCTGAATGTGTCAAGCTCGTGATTGTAGCGCAAGGGGTTAAGATGATGTGAAAGTAGCTTCAAAGATGTCTCATTTATGAAACTTTTCTCCGAACTGGATATCTCGAATCGTTTCAAACATTTTAATGTTAATATAGAGACTATAAGAAAGGTCCTGACACTCGTGAAATTTCAATTTAAAAAAAATTTGTTTATACATTTTTAAAACATTTTATACAAAAAATGAAATTTCATGAGCGCCAGGACCTTCCTTGTAGCCTCCATATTCACGTTGTAAAATTTGAAACGATTCGGATTCATGAACGATTCAACCCTTAGAAGCGACTTTTACATCCCCTTAAGGTGCTCGATGGTGTGTCTTCAAAATTCTTAGGGATAGGAAGCGAAAGAAGAAAGGTAATGGAAACGTTTCGTGACCGAAAGGGATGGCACGATTGCGGCGAGGGTGAGCAAGCGGATTCTTCGGATCTCCTTGGTCGAATTACCCAGAAGTTGGCCGGGGTGGGTTCGGGCCACCCTCCGTAATACGCGTCCTCGTAAAGTAGCATCCCCCGCGAAAGTCCCGCTGTCTGTCGCTCGACCACCATCTACGGGGCTTTCTATTATGCATGCGTCCCTTATTGGCAGTAAACGGGCTTATTCGCCCCTCCGGCTCGCCCCGGGCCCCGGAATTACGGGCACAAGCATATTTCTAATGATTACACGTCATTTCGACGAGGCGAGACACATGCGACTCGGGAGCTCGCGCCCCAACCCACAAAAAGTCGAGCGATTCGGCTCCAACAGGGACTTGTTACCCCTACACTGGGTTTCCTCCCCACAGACAACCGCAGGAAGTTAGATCGGTCTTTGACAACCTGTACAAAGATGCAATTACGTCCAATAACGGAGACCACGACAAAACACCCCTACGTCGCACCTTGTTGTCCCACACTTGACCAATAATGAAAGACCACAACAAACCCCCCCAACGTTGTCCCTTATCCAACACTTGACCATTAACGAAAGACCACAACAAAACCCCCCAACGTTGTGCCTTGTTGTCCAACCCTTGACCAATAACGAAAGACCACAACAAAACCCCCCAACGTTGTGCCTGGTTGTCCAACACTTGACCAATAACGAAAGACCACAACAAAACCCCCCAACGTTGTGCCTTGTTGTCCAACACTTAATCAATAACGAAAAACCCCCCAACGTTGTGCCTTATTGTCCAGCACATGACCAATAACGAAAGACTACAACAAAACCCCCAACGTTGTGCCTTGCTGTCCAACACTAACCAATAACGAAAGACCACAACAAAACCTCCCAACGTTGTGCCTTGTTGTCCAACACTTGACCAATAACGAAAGACCACAACAAAACCCCCCAACGTTATGCCTTATTGTCCAGCACTTGACCATATTGACCAACACCGAAGGATTTGTAATACGCCTTTAGGTAAAATGATTTAATCATGGCCAAGATATTTTTCATTAGACCGCGTATTCTTCACGTTCGTAGATTTATCAAGTCATCAAAGATGATTTTGATTTCAAAGGAAACGTCATCAAACTGTGACCAGATTCAGTCAGCATTTGCCAGGCGGCGACGCGACGTGCTCGCCAGTACCAATTTGTTACAGAGAATGGTCCATAGTCATCGATGGTTCATAGGCGTTAACGATTATGTGTTTCGGTTGTAATCATCAGCACCGATTGTGCCGACGGTCGGTCCAATAAATGCTGATGGCTTCGCGGCCGGCCCATTCGATGACGACGACCATGACGACGGCGTTACGACCGTAAATGGTCGATTCTCGCACCTCGTCATTGAGTCATCGAATCGACGGATTTGCATCCCGAAACCCCGCCATCGCGTTTTATTCACTTCCGGAACGCCATTTAATTTATATTTCGACACTTTTCGTTAACAACTTATAACAATTTTGAATTAAATACCAATTATCGACGGCCTCGTTCCGCCCGGCGGCCGTTCAAAATTTCTGTATGAATTTATATTTAAAATTATAAAGTGTGCGAAATTTACGCCTGAATCAATTAAAAAAGAAGAATTTATTGTGAATTTAGTCCATTTAAAAATATCTTGATTTAAACATTCAGGTTATATTGGAATTCATTTACAGGTGCAAAATCTATGCATGAATTTCATTTAACGGTGGAGCATTTATCAGGAATGCAGTTTAATTATATAAAATCTAATGTATTTCCCGATAGCATGTAATCAACGAACACAAAATGAAATTTGTCGTTTAACATAAGTAGATTCGAAATATCCTTCGTAGTCAAAAGGTATCAGTCGAAAGATAAAGATTTTTCTTTTGTACTGACAGACTTTATTTACGCGATTTTCATTCGCGTAAAACAAATCCACGTGGAACCGACATTCCGCGTAAATTGAGGGACGGTTGTACCCATGAAGTTCATTACATTTCGTTGCGTAATCATGAATGGAAATGAACGCTTCACCTCCAGTACCGATATAAGAGAGTGATTTCGAGGATCTTGAATATCAGGATAAAGATCCGGTAATTACGGTATTCAGACAATTCGCGCGTGCAAGAGGGTCCTCCTGGCCGGGGGCGTCTCGGGCCGAGGGGGTGGAAAAGAGGGGCTAAGACGTTCGCGGTTTCGCACAAGATGTTCGCGGGGGTCCTTCCGTAATTACCTCGACCGCAAGCGAGGGCCGCAAGCGGCGGGGGCCTGCGGGGCGGAATTGCGGGGCGACCGCCCCCGGATTTCGGAATACCCGAGGAGCGGAACGGTTCCGGAACGGGTTCAGGGTTGCTACGAGGCTCGAACCTCCCCAAGGTTTCGAAGCCCGGTATCGACTGTTTCGAGGGCCAACCCTTCCGGCGGAAAGGCACACATTGAATTAGTAATGCCGGCGGTCTTAGCGCACGGGGACTTGTAAACTATAATTGCATTAATTGGGGTGATATTTCGGAGCTCAGGTGTTCCCGCCGCCGCGGCGGCTCGTTAATAGCCGCCATTATCGTTCCTGGGACGACTGTGTCGGATGAAGTCGCGTCGCCTTCGGAATCCACCCCCGAGGAATCCAACCCCCGGGGTGCGCTCCCCGACTTCGATTACGCCGAGATGACCCTTCCGAATTATTACGCAGTCTAACTTACAGAACGATCGTCGAAACCCCTTAAAATGGACCCCCAAGAATGTACTTGTAGATAAAATGCCTGGAAATTTAGAACGAAGCATGACGATACTTCCGGTGACTTAAGAAGCCGCACCATTGAAATGAATGCTGCAATTTTTAGACTTGTACGGAAGTTCAGACTTAGTACACTGATGTCAGAACAATTTGTTTATATGTTTTCTAACACGCGCATGTATTAGACATTTGACGCATTATTTTCTTTTAATTTAGTGCATAAGGGAATTAATTTCTCCTACATGATTTCACAAAATTGTAACGTTACGTTATACAGTTATGCTTTCATTTCGAGATTTTCTGTAAATGCATACCAATTCGCTATGAAATTTATTGCAAGCGTGTTAATGTTATGAATAATTATCACAGCGTGAGGAAATAGTTTCGATCGACCTCGACGTAATATGCTCTGAAATAGAATTTCGGAAAACTTCTGCCAACGAATGCCTGACACTTCTAGATGACGACAAGGGCTGAAATAAAAGTTTCGACGAGACTCAACGTAAAATATCTTGAAATAAAACTGTTATTAAATTCTGTCAACGAAATCCTGACACTTCTGGGCGTCGAGAGGGACCAGGATAAGAGTTTCGATCGAACTCGGCGTAATCGCGTATCGACACCCCTCGTGCACGCACTCAGGGGGTGCGCCGCCCCCTAATGACAAGGCGACCGCAAAGCTCGTGCCCCGAATATTATCAGCGCGATATTGCCCGGGAGAGATTAATGTTTCGTCGCGCAAGACGTCCGCATAATTCGGTAGCATTCCCGGTATGGTCACGACTCCGGCGATAAGGGTAGTTTTGGCAAAGAAGCTTCAAAAGGGGTTGGAGGGTGTCGAGACCATTCCAGGAGGCATCGGGGTAGAGCCAGGATGTGCCAAAAGTGCACGGAGGCCTGGAAAATGTGGCAGGCCACGCTGGAGTGCGCAAGGGTGCGTCGGGATGCGTCGGGATGCACCCCGGCTGCATCGGGGGGTGCACCGAGGGATGCGCCTGGTGGCGGCTCGCCCCTCGACGCGCGCGTCGCGCGGGTTGCGGCGCTGCAGGCGCGCAGGGGCCGCCCACTCGGCTTGGTTATTGTTCACGTTAATTGATGCGTTATGTTTGATGCCGTTGCGATAGCCATTGTTCGCGGGGTGTCCACTGATAACTGAGTTACCGACTGCGGCGGCCAGAGTGCACTCAAACCTAATTATCCCGAGCCGATGCGACTGCTGCGTCGCGCTGCGCCGGCAAGCCGGATCGACTGGGAGGGTGGAAGAGTTCCAGTTCTTTTTTTTTTCGGAGAATAAAAGTTAAGGGGTGATAGGACGTGAGACCGCTTTGGGTACTCGCAGGACCGAGGGACGAGGGCACCACGACCACTGGTAGACAAGTGTTACGTGTAAATTGTATATACATACGGTCACTCCGCGCGTTAAAACGCTTCCCTCGGAAGATCTCTGTCCCAACAAAGTGGCACCCTTTTCACAATTTCCGTGTAGCTTCCGCGAAGCGGAGAATCCCAGAGATCGAAATCGACGCAACGGGGTCGGATCTTTGGCCTAGGTGTGCCGAGCGGACGTTAGGTCGGACTTCCAATTAACCGGGGGCCCCTCGGGGCCCGGGCCCCAATCGTAAAACCGGCTACTTTACGCGCGGCTCGGCCAGCGCGCGAAGGCGCCCAAAACGGAAGCTCGGCACAATAAATTCCAAGATTCAATTCCTGCGCGGGGGGGGGGGGAAGGGGGAGATGCGCATCGGCCGATTTAGCGGCGCGTAGCGAAGCGCATCCCCGCACGCGCGGGCCCCGGATCGTAAAGTACGTGCCCTCCGCGGCGGAGGGCAATCCCCTCCCCCGCGAGAGGGGCTTTTATGGAGTCCCCCGAGAGGGGTGCCCTGCCCCCTAAATAAGGGCGTCGCGGCGCGCGACTGCCCTCTCGCGATTCTCTGCGATACCCGCGCATATCGCTGGGAATTACATTTTGTCGGCTGTAAAGGGCCGCGAGGGGACCGGGGCAGGGGGCAGGAGAAACGGGGGGGCTGGGGGGTCGTCGTAAAAATCGTAACGCCGCGACCCGCGCCGCTGCAGCGGACGCGCCGGACGCTGACTGCGGTGCACGGGAAAATTGCGCCGGCCTCCGCCTATCCGTTGGCCATCAACATTGCTCCACGCTTGATAGACCCTTTGTAAAACGTCATTCCACGGGCTTTTATGCCCCTGCTTCCTAGGCCGGCCCCTGGACCGCCGGTGCACCTTTGGCCTCGCTACCGGGACGGCCACCCATTTCGGGAACCCACTCGCCACCGTGCCCCGACCTGACCCCCTTGGGCTACCGGTCACCGCCGGGAGGCGGTTTCTTGGGCTCGCACTCGCTGGAAATTGAATTTTCGAAACGGGCCCCGGACCAGGAGGCTTCGACTGACTCGGGTGACCTCTTCTGATGGGCCGGCTTCCTGGGGTCGAGGCGATATCCCAACGCTTCGACCGAACCTAACGAAGGATGGAGTGGAGTTGCGGGTGCTCCTTGATCTACGCCGATGAAGGAAACGAGGAAACGTTAGGCAGCGGGGCTGTTTATCGCCGAGGGAACATTGACGCCTTGCCCAGTGATGGTTACCCTGTTAGAAGACGTCCTGGGCAAAGTCCTGGGCGGCTGGGCGGGACCCCACCAAAGGATACAGCGAGAAAGCTGGACGTTGGGGGGATCTACAGGTTCCAGGGCCCCAAGGAAGCTCCTGGATCCTGTTTGCACCTTGGTGAAGGAGATTACGATCGCTCCGGTACTCATCCGGCTCCGGTCATCCAGTCATCCCAGCGCGTATGGGTGAATCGTTCGCCCCTTACAGTTCGGCGGATCCGCGAGCTGGGAAACTCGATGGAGTGGAGTTGCGGGTGCTCCTTGATCTACGCCGATGAAGGAAACGAGGAAACGTTAGGCAGCGGGGCTGTTTATTGCCGAGGGAACTTTGACGCCTTGCCCAGTTGATGGTTACCCTGTTAGAAGACGTCCTGGGCAAAGTCCTGGGCGGCTGGGCGGGACCCCACCAAAGGATACAGCGAGAAAGCTGGATGTTGGGGGGATCTACAGGTTCCAGGGCCCCAAGGAAGCTCCTGGATCCTGTTTGCACCTTGGTGAAGGAGATTACGATCGCTCCGGTACTCATCCGGCTCCGGTCATCCAGTCATCCCAGCGCGTATGGGTGAATCGTTCGCCCCTTCCAGTTCGGCGGATCCGCGAGCTGGGAAACTCGATGCTGGGTCCAAGTTAGAGCCTGGGTTCCACTCGGGGGTTGAAAACCCATCAGCGGGTCCGACGGAGAGACCGGAAACTCGGGCCGTCCCGCCGGACCTCGGACGGGCCAAGCCCTTGCGCGCAAAGCCCCCCCGAGTCCACCCCTACGACCCTCCCCTATTCGCCATGACTCGCCCTTAGGGCGTAAGCTCCGCTTACTAAGTACGTTTTGCATCTAAGACGCTGCCCGAGTTTAATTACGGGGCTTTGCGGCCGCCAGGAGACGCCGAAGCCGGCCAGTGGTCAGCGGGCCGCGGTCTCTCTTCTGACGGAGTAAGAGGATACGGAAGCACCCTAAGACCCGGGAATGCAGGCGCTCCTGGACATCCTGGATATCCTGAAATCCTGGATACTCCGCAGGTTTCGCCCGACCTCCGTTGGCGGAAATCTGGCGCCGTCCCCATGTATAAGTTCCAAAATGGGACGTGGCGTCCCATTTTCGTCCCTTTCGTCCTCTATCACTGCTACCGAATTTCGAGTTGGACCAGTTACAAATGTTTCTCGTACATTGGTGTACGTATGAGTTGTGCAGGTACTGGTTATGTGTAAACGTGGTTCATAGGCGTCCTGGTCTATACACACTTTTACAAAACTTACAGGGAAAATGGCAGATACGTTTAGATACTGGATGAGAAGTTATTCCACAAAGTCATGAAATTATAGGGAATCTAGGTCTTTGGGCTAGACAGGGGGGTAAAATATTACGAGAAGGTGGAATCGACTGGTTTGTTAATTCTCGCCTCGGGTGACATGACCAGAGGCGAATCAGCCTCTCACGAGCCGGTCTAGATATGAACTTATTTCTTCTATCATTGAATCCGCCTCTATCAAAGACCGCGTTTAAAATTGAGTTTCACTCTAACTTATTAATAAAAAAAAAAAACTGTTCATCTATATCATGACTATCTACAAAACCTTGAATGCAAATCTGTATTCCAGGAATCATTTTTCTCGCCATATTCGACCATACCTGGAATCATTAGAATTAATCTAAGTAACGCCAAACGGCAAATTAGATTTTTTTTTTCTCTTTGGTGAGGTCCAGATCCTTCTTGCACGTCGATTGCAGATTTCGCTTACATCCTCGTGAGGTTTCCTTGGAATAAATAAAGTGTCACGGCCACCTTTCCTATTCTTCTTCTTCTTTCTTTTTTTTTTTTTTTTTCATTTGCGGTTTGAACTACCAGGGTCATTAACCGCGTTCAGCCACTCTTTCCAGGGACATCGGTTCTTTCGTCGGCTTTTATCCTAGCAAAGGGAAAGAAGTGAAAGCGCTCAAATACGTCCGCGATTCGGCAATCCCTTTCCCGAATGTCCCCGACTTTCTTCCGTTTCTTCTTCGAATTTGCCGATCGATTTCGAATTATGTAAATGGTGTCCTGACGGGGTATCTGGCCGACCGATCGGCCGCCGCAACCGAGGCCAGGTTTAACGAGAATTTAGAGCTCGGCTACGTGCCAGTCGGTAATAATATCGTCGCTTTTATAGGGGTTAATGGAGACGAATACGTCTCCAACCCCCCGGGGGGTGGAAAGCTCCTCGGCGTGGAAAGGAACGAGGCGCGACGCCAGGAAAGGTGTTCCCCGAAATTGAGTCATTTGTACGTCCGACTTCTGCTACAATATGGGGAGCTAAAAATTCCGGCTGCCCCCTATAGCCTCCTCTTTATTCGCCCCTGTCAGTCCTCCAGAACGGGGAAAATTAAGCGGCAATTTCGCCCCAAACCTTCCGCAGAAATCCCTGGACTGATATTTCTCATGACATAAGCCAGGAAACTTACGATGACAACTTCTCATTCTACAAGGTTGTACCTTACGTCTTTTCGGAAAAACCCCCGAAACATTGTCTGTCAGGACATCTACCGGTGGAGTTACGAAGACAAGTCCTAATTCTCCAATATTTCCCCATACTTTTCCACGAAAGACATCCGCTAGGAAACTTACGATGACAACTTCTCGTTCTACGTTGTGTCTTACATCTTTTCGCAAAAAAAGATTGATTACTTATAGGTACCCCTAATATACATGACACCTTCATGTCACCTTAACTCCCTGTCCTTCCAGCATCGGTCGGTAAAAATAGACCCGATTTGCTTTTTCTTTCGAGTTTTATTTCGGTCCCCACTTTGCAGTCCTTCATTCAGCGATCCGTTTTATTTCGGTCGAACGGAACGCTCATGGCCGGTAATGGGGTCCAGGGCCGACGACGTACGGGAATGCTATTTGAGGTAGTATTTAACTCAATTTTGATCCCCGCAAAGATGGGGCGGAGGTGCTCATCGGGTCCGTCCATTGCCCAGCTGTCTGTCCAGCGGACTGGACTCGATGGACCGCGGCCCAGGTTGGCCATCCCTGGTTGTAATTACTCAGCCGTTAACGAGATGTCGCACCAGAGAGCAGGAGTATGATGGATCACCCAATGGGCGAGCGCGTCGTAACGTGACTCTCGTCATCGTGGGTACCTTCGGACCTAGTCTGAGTCCGTTGGCCGGAATCTATGGCGGACGTCTTCCGTGTCAAAGAACCCGGATCGTCGGCCATGCAAAAACCCCAGGGGGTGGCCACCCTTGGAAGACTCCAGGAGTGACCTCGCAAAGGAGGCCGGAAGTCTTTCCGGCGGCCTGACCAAACGAGCCAAAGGACTCTTGGTGGTTTGAGGATCCGAGGAAGTGGATGAACGATGGCCTCTTCAAGGGGACGAACATTGGACTCTACCCTGCGGAATTAGTCGCGATATTAAGATGATATTAAAGGCGCTGAGAAATTTCATCCAGGTCGATAAATCCAAATTCATCTACGCCCTTTTTGGCGGGAACGTCGTTTTGAATACTCAAGTGGTAACATAAGTTGGCGCGTCCCGTCCCATTTAAGTAATGATGAAGAAATTCATGTACAACTGTCGAAATCCCAGGAATACAATATTCTAACGACTGTTTAGGACCAACGTCGCCATCTGTGACGTTCAACTACTACTCAAATTCTCCTCTGAAACCACGTGTTGAAGTTTCAAATGATTCGGTGCACCCAGTTTGGAGAAGTTTTATCAATATTTTGACGTTTCATATATATGGAATGACCCTTTCATATCACCATAAGGAGGCAGAACTTCTTCCAGGGACTTGTGATAACCCAGGATGCCATGGAGCGACGCATCGGACGCACCCCCTGCCGAGGGGACAAGTTCGATCAATTTCAGGAACGTGTCTTGGCCGCCTCGCGGCGGAATTAAAGGGGTAGCTAGGTAGGCGGCGAGCCACCCCCAAAGCTCGGTAATTGTTGGCAAATATTAATAACTGCGGCGGGCGACAGGGCGCGAGAACGAGCCGGAGGGTGAAGGTGCAGGCCAAGTGAAAGATAGAGAGAAATAGACGGGGGTGAAAGACCGGGAGAGCCGGTGGAGGGAGAGAGAGAGAGAAAGCCATTCAAAGACTGGGAAAAGCTCAGTCGGGGGTGAACCTTGAACAGGTTATACTCGAGAGCAAATACATAATGCCTCGATGGTTTTGCAGGGCGGCGAGGGGCGAGGGCGACGGCGCGCTCCTGATTGAAATTTGGAAACTCGCTTTGACACAATTACCCGGCCATTCTGCTTCGAAGATATTATAAGCCGCCCCCGCTTTGCGTCGGGCCCCCGCCCCCGCCCCTTCCGCGTGAATTTAGTTTCCCGGCTAAGGCGATCGCTATGCCGTCGTTGCCCCGACTTGGAAAAGAGACTCGACGGCTCGAAGAAGTCACTTGGACCGGTGGAGAAGCCTGAGGGGTCCGGGTGCCTCGGAATATTAAAGCCCAGGTGCTGATGAAAACGAAGACGTTCATAGTACTTCAACACTTGATAATTTCATAAATCTATCCGTTGGTCAAACTGACGTTTTGGAAGTAAAAGTCCAAGCTTGTTGCCCCGACTTGGATAAGAGACTCGACAGCTCGAAGAAGTCACTTGGACCAGTGGAATATTAAAGCCCAGGAGCTGATGAAAACGAAGATGTTCGTAGTAAAAGCCCAGGTGCTGATGAAAACGAAGATGTTCATAGTAAAAAACCCAGGTGCTGATGAAAACGAAGACGTTCATAGTACTTCAACACTTGATAATTTCATAATCTATCCGTTGGTCAAACTGACGTTTTGGAAGTAAAAGTCCAAGCTTAGAACCAAAAACAAAGCTTAGAACCCAAAACAAAGACGTCCATAGTACTTCAACACTTCAGAAAAACAAAGCTCTCGGAATTTCATAAACACATCAAAGTGACGTTTTGGGAGTAAAAATCCAAACTAAGCAGTAAGGTGGGCGCTAACTCCCCTAATCCCATCATAAGACCCTAAATGGAAACTTACGTCGAAAACCTGGAAACCTTGGAATACTATGTAATGCATGTTTCTTCAGCAAATTTCTTCCGATCGAGTTCCCCAATTCCCCAACTCGAAAGAGCGCAAGACCCGAAACCTCATCAGCATCGATGCGTGGTTCGTCGTTATAGCGGTTTCCAATAGACCGGGCTGCAAAAGTGCACAAAGAAGTGGACATCCTAAACAACCGCGGAAGGAATTCCGGAGACCCAGGGACGTAAGGAAACCTCGGTTGTGTCGATGAAGGAAAGAAGAGAAGCCCCGAGCCGAATAAGGTCCGGTAAGGACTCTAATTCGCATCCTGGACACCCTCCCGGTTGCGGGACGAGGATCAAGGATCAAGGATGGCGGTTCCTGCGATGGACAACTGTCGCCGTATCCGCTCAAACCTTAGGAATCGAAGTTCTATACCCGATCCCTCTTCTCCACGGTCGAGCGACTCGGGACACCATAACACCAAAACGCCATGGCGCGTAACGCAACACCCAACGTGCAGGTTCGACTCCAGAAGGGAGGTCGCTCGTCTTCCACCTGCCATTACTTTCTGGACACCTTCTCCTTAAGTATCAAACATGTTTCGGACGCCTCCGAACCGCCCACGCGGCCATCTCTTTGAATGGAGAAGCTCCAGCGAAAGGACTCCCAGGATCTGGTGTCCGCGCAGGAAATCCCTGTCTTCTAGAGAAATCGTATCATCGAATCCATTTCCTGAATCCCCTGGCACCGATTAAGCTTTTTTTAGACGGAGAACTCTTATCGCGATCAGCTTCCGTGTAGAACTCTAATTAGAAAATCTTGAAGTACTTAGACCCCTGCTAGGACATCTTAGAAGTCTATAGCTATGGTAGGTCCTAATTAGAACTTGATTCGAAGCATCTTCTCCTGCTTAAGGGGATGTGAAAGTGGCATCCGAAGAATCAATAATTCGTGAAACTTTTCTCCGACCTGGGTGTGTCGAATCGCTTCAAACATTACTACGTAAACGTGGAGGCTATAAGGAAGGTCCCGGCACTCATGAAATTTCATTTTTTTATAAAGAATTTCGAGAGTATGTATTAGAGAGACCGGAAAGTAATATCGTTTCTGCGCATTAAATTTAATGTAAGGAAACGACATTACTTTCCGGTCCACCTAATATAAAGAAATTTGAGAAAAATTGAAATTTCATGAGTTTCAAGACCTTCCTTGTACCCCTCCATTTTTATATTGTACATTTTGTATCGATTCGGTACACTCAGTTTAGAGAAGGCCTAGTTATAAATTAATTTGGCATCGAATACAGACTTCATAGTATTTCTAGAATTTAGCTTGATATCTTCTAACGCAGTAACCAGGAAACTGGACTGAGTTGTGACTTTCACCTCTCTCACATAAATGGATCCAAATGGGGTGTTTAAACGATTTCTTCGATGACGGGTCGTTTTGTCAGGAAGTTTAACGCTTGGTGGTCTGGGGGTGGTTACTTCACGCCTGTGAAGTCGTATTAAACGGAGAAGTCGAGATGTCGGGGGGGTTTCGTGTTCGATCGATGCGGCCTGCTGGTCAGCCCCGTGGAAACGACATGGAACGGAAAGAAAAGAGAACGAGAGGGCGAGCGGGACGTTTCCGCCGCTCCGGGGATGGAATTCTCTTTGCTGGAACTTTAATGCGGCAATCTAGGGGCGTGATAAAGTGCGGGGCAAACCAATGGCGAAAGAGAATCGCGAAGCGAGCGCAACGAGCTGGTACAATCGCCCTGTCGAGTCCATTACATTGTATAAACAAGAGACTCGAGACACGAGGCTGCGATTTACAAAGCCACCCCCGCAACGATTCGTCCGTCTGATTTCGGAGTCTCTTTTCGCCCTCTGCGGATTTTGAGTGGCTCAACTCATTCGCCACACAATGTCCAATAACATCTCACTGAAGTTGCCGTCTAGAGTATTGGAATTTCAAGAGAACGAGAAGTATCAAAAACTTAATTTTACCCTCTACATTGTCCATATCGGATGTTCTTCTTATCTTATTCATGTGTAACTTCGATTACACGGGTGATAAAAAGTGTAAAGATGAAAAACTTAATTTTACCCTCTACATTGTCCATATCGGATGTTCTTCTTATCTTATTCATGTGTAACTTCGATTACACGGGTGATAAAAAGTGTAAAGATGAAATCCCGTGAGAAATTAAAATTTGCACGGCCATCTAGTGAGAAATTAATTTCTCAGCTTCAAAGTCATCCAAAGTGCATTGTAGGGTTTAAAAGGACTCCCTGAACCGGGTTGTCCATTATTTTTTATTTATAATTAATAGAAATATGGGAAATGCACACCTTTACCTTCTCTTTTGCCATCTTTCATTTTTTCTGCAAAAACCGAGGCGTCGCGTGCAAAATTTATTCAGCACTTATTCGAGACTCGAGGCAGCGATTTGTAAGACCACACCATCAGAAATTAATTCTCCGACTTCAAAGTATTTTCCTTAATACAGAACAGGGTTTAATAAATATCTATGGACCAGCTCGCCCCTATTTTCCCTAAAAATTAATTTCAATAGAAAAACTGTCCACCTTTCTTTTCTCTTCCACCACATTTAATTTTTCCTGCCAAAGTCGAAGCGTCGCGTCCCAAGATTTATTAAGCAAAAATTTGAGGTCTTATCCAAAACTATAAAACGGGTTTAATAAACATCCCTATTTCAGCTCGTCCATAATTTCCCTAAAAATCAATCTCAATAAAAAAATTGCCCACCTTTCTTTTCTCTTCCACCACATTTAATTTTTCCTGCCAAAGTCGAAGCGTCGCATCCCAAGATTTATTCAGTAGAAATTCTAGGTCGTATCCAAAATACAAAACGGGTTTAATAAACATCCCTATTTCAGCTCGTCCATAATTTCCCTAAAAATCAATCTCAATAGAAAAATTGCCCACCTTTCTATTCTCTTCCACCATATTTAATTTTTCCTGCCAAAGTCGAAGCGTCGCATCCCAAGATTTAAGATCTCGGCTCCCAATAAAAAGACGCAGCCTCTCTCCGGGGAGATTAAATATTGCTCTCGCGTTGCCGTTCTGTGGATTCTTTCCGCGACGAGGAGAAGAATAACGTTCTTTGCATACTCGGATTAAAAGGCAAACAGTCCTTTGCTAGAGAAGGAGGGCGGAGGAGGGAGCGTGCCGAGGAAGGTGGGTGGGTGGGTGGGTGGCCGGGGGGAGGGGGATTCAACGTACCCGTTGAAAGGAAATTTATGGGAATTAATATTGGCTCCCCGGGCGGGGGGAGTCTCGGGGAATCGCGGAATGCGACTTTCCGGCATACGTGGGAGGGAACTTTAAGAATTTAATTCCTGTACGGGGCGGGCGACCCTCCCACCGACTCTCGTTATTCCGCCCGGCTCGGGCCGCGCGCGTTTCCGCTGCGGAAACACGCGGGGAAAGTCTGCCTCTGTGGGACCCTGCTCCCTCTCTCTCTCTCCGCTATTTCGCGCATGGTAACCGTGTATTACCTCTCTTATATAGAGAAAAGTGTGTTCGGCACATATGCTCACCTGTGAAAGCATCGTTGCAATTGTAACAATTTTTATACGTCCAACTACAATTTATGGTACTTTTAACCATCGTGGTTGCGGCGATTACTGCTACATTGTACACGAAAAAATGTCAATAAGACATTTGTTAATTCGACTATGGTTATTATATAGACAACGGAATATTTGATTGACAAGATTCTTTGGTTAATGACTTTTGATCGATTACAATATTGCAGTATTATTACATTCGTCTGGTGTTCATTACATATGCTCACCTGTAAAAGCAACTTTGCAATTGTAACAATTTTTATACGCCCAACTAGAATTTATGACACTTTTAATCATCCTCGTTGCGATGATAACTGCTAAATCGTACACGCAGAAAAGTCAATATGATATTTGTTGATTCGACTATGATTATTATATGGACAACCCAATATTTAGTTGGCGTGACAAAATTCTTTGATTAAGGGGATGTGAAAGTGGCATCTGAGATATCAATCGCTCATGAAACTTTACCCCGAACAGGGTGTAACGAATCGTCTCAAACTTAGAATGAAATTTTATTTTTATATCTAATTCTTTAAAAATAACTATACACAAATTAAGAAAAAAAATTGAAATTCCACGGGCATGAACACCTTCCTTATAACCGCTACATTCATATTGTAAAGTATGAAACGATTCGATACACCCAATTCGGAGAAAAGTTTCATAAACGAGACCCATTTCTCGTCACTACCCCATCACCTTAACAACCTTTAGTTAATTATAATATTGCAACAATAACACTCGCTGGTCATACCGGCTAATTCTTGATGAACGAATAGTACTTATCGTGAAATTGAAACTTCTACATACCCTCCTCAGTTAATTATAGAAATTAAAGAATAGTAGCAACGAAATCGAAGCCGTGAACGGACTTTAACAATTCCTCTCGAGCATTTCATTTTTAATCGTAGCCTTTCTTACAACTCGATCGTCTAATTTGCATGCGATAAGAGGAAATGGAAAACTCTTTTGAGAGATTCCCCGCGACTTGGAAAATCTTCTCGGAGTCAACTCGAAAGTCGGAAGTCCCTTGGCGGATCATAAAGGGGCTCTCGCTGGTGACGTCACTTCCGGGCCGCCATGTTTCTATCTTGACGCATCGAAAGCGGTGCGTGTCGCGCCGAAAAATCACCATTAACCTCCCGTATGTCGCCCTAGGGACAAACCCCGCAGAGGAGGTATTAAACGCATAAACGTGATAAGCTAAAACACTCAGGGTGGGTTCCGCGGGGGTTCTTGCCCCCGTTTATTTTCGGCGAGCCGGGCAAAAATGAAATATCATCCGAGCGATGTTGTCCCTCTTTCTCCCGCGTACATGGGAATGTATGTATAAACCTATATCAATCTATGTGTATACGCATTCGCCATGGGAATGGAAGATAGCGTCCCCGATATTGGCCCGGAATCGAGGCAAAAGGTGGAGGAGAGGAAAACATTAGGGTGTTTCCGGATAGCTCCCGTGGGAGTGCCGGGATTTCGGGATCGGGAGGAACTCGCGGCTTTTAGTTGAATAAACATTACGAACGATTCGGGTATGTCGGTCGCGATTGCGACAATTGCAAATGCCGCTTCTTATGAAAAACTCATGGATAACAAAGGTAAATGGGAAGATAAGAAAAGAATTCGGAAATGTTGCATGAAAAATTGGGTGCCTTTGGTCTCACAATGGCTCATATCCTCTCGCAAGTTTTGCTTGTATGTACACGTATGGTATGTCACATTTAAAAGAAAATATATATTAAAAGTAAAGAAAAACTATTTTCCGAGCCCCGTAATAATATCTATACTCTCCGAAATCTGGAATTCAGAACGATCGCTTAAATGTTCAAAAGGGATAATCGACGAGGCTCGGTAAATATTTCCTTTTTTCATTTTTCAAATATACCTTGTTTTAAATGTAACATATTATATGTGTTTTGCATGTAACACCCGATGGCACAAATATCTGATCTCATTGCTTTTGTACGATTAATCGCCCCTGTATGGGTATGACTTAGAAAAATATGCTTACCAATTGAATGTATTTGGCACGGGATGTTTTTTTACCCCGACGGTGTTATTGCGATTGATATTCATTTGGTAATACCTGAAGCCTCAAGCTCCTTCCTCTAATAAGGAATAATATATGTAATAGTCATAATTCGCGAAATCCATGAAAATTCTGCGTCGGCCGAAGGTGGAGGCCCATTCAAAGTCGAGCGTAAAACATCAATTTGGGCCGCGATCCTCGGACCATAACGTTTATTGGCTGTAACGGAAACGGTATCCTTGTCGCGTCAAGGGACGAGGGGTGGAGAATAAAACGAACGAGTGTTTGCTATCGAGCGTGGCCGGGGTGATAATGGCGGCGCGGCGAGTCGGAGGTTTGGGTGGGTCCTCGGTGTGTCGGTGGTGGAAGTGCAGAGTCCGAAAAACACCAGCTAGATGGTTATCGCCGTAATCGCGGGCAGACCGATAAAATAAAAGGAGGGCCCCTTCTAATGCCGGGTTATCCTTTTTAGGGGCACCAACGAGAGAGGCGCACGAAGCACCGAGCGTCGAATAAAGCCCTCCGAGGGCAAGCGAAACGATCGGGCCCAGAGCCCCGATCGGGTCCCCTTACGCCCTCCTGCGCTATTTTTTTCTCGGAAAGAGGATAAAAAATGCTCCTCTAAACTAAAAGCCGAGCCAGGCCAGGGTGGGGCCGCTCGGCTGTCCCCTTTTTGCCAGGATAAGGCCCAGCCGAGGGGCCGGCCGGGCCCGACGATCGGGCCCCTCGGACTCGCCGATACACTTTTATGTATGAAAATGACCGCCAGGTCGGACTGTAAATTGTACAATTATTTACTCGGAAATTACTGCAATTATTGATAGCAGGGGTCGCGCTTAGGTTTTTCGGCTTTTGGGCGGAAAGTTTTTTTATTAAGGGCCTCTTTGGGTCTTGACAATGGAGTGCTGCCTCGTCTGGGGTGGGGCATCTCTTGCATATATGCATTCGGTTTAATTCCTTTACTTCCCTTGGTCGCGTAGAAGAAAATACGTCCATCCTTGGTACCGAATAATAACAATGCTGCGTGTACTTGTACGTATAACATGGATTAGTAATACTTGTTACTAGTACTAGTACTAACGCTGATATGTAATATTTACAATTATTTCCGGAGAAATTCTAGGAGTCTCGTGAGTCGAATCTCTCATACATGGATGAGGTGTTTCTTACATGAGTGGCTTCCTTAGACTAATGGTTAAATAATCCAAAGGAGGATGTGGAAGGCTGTGCTACCGAATTATTAAATGAAAAAGGAGGCCAATAAAAAGGCATTCGACTTTATTATGTTTGCATGGTGGGGAGGATTGGTCCATTTCACCCCTCGGTCCTGATCGAGGCTTCACCCTCGCCGGAACAGAGACCCGACACATAATCCTGATATCTGTCGGTTTTCGGGCAATAAAACACGCGCGTCACGCTCAGACACGTTCTCCAAAACTGTCGCTGCGTTTCCTTGATAAAGGGTCCCACGAGAGATAAGACTCGGGATGCGAACGTATGGCGTGCGTCGATCTGGAAGAATTCTGTGTTTTAATTTCATTCATACACTACTTGCACGTTACCGCTCATATACTGAGGATACTTTATCAAATTCTGTTATTTTGCCGTAAAAAATAAATTAACATTCTCCATGACTGTCGCTGTATTTCCTTGATAACGGGTCCCACGAGAGATAAGACTCGGGATGCGAACGTATGGCCGTGCGTCGATCTGGAAGAATTCCGTGTTTTAATTTTATTTACACAGTACTTACACTTTACTGCTCATATATTGAAGATACTTTATCAAATTACTCCATTTTACCGTAAGAAAGTATAAACGCTCCGGGACACGTCCGTTCGCTACGACGCACCGACGCGGACTGAGCACGCGCGACTGGAATCATTTCAAATGTCGGGAGTAACGGTCGGAATTCAAAATGTTCCAAAATATTCACCGTGCATCGCCGGCGGAAATTATTTCATGACTTCGGAACCGTTCGATGTATCAAAATGAAACAATGTGCAGATCATGTCCGGGAATATCCTTTAGAAATTATGCGAAAGCTTAATTAAAATAGGTTAGATCGTTTTTAATTAAAATCCAGGTAAATAAGTGGGCGATAATTTTAAAAGCGGATGATCATTTCCAAGTACCACGTAAACGAAGTGAAACGTTTGTGTATATGGACTTATTTTCAAATCGCTGACAAGCGTGTTGGACAGTTCAATTTTATTCATATCTAAGTTCACACGCGAAAATGATTTTCTTTTTCTGCACTTGACCTTATTCCCGTTAATACAGGATGATTGATCTCACATGCTACGTCGAAATGAACGTCCTATAGCCTATCAAAAGTACGTAAAGTTATTGCGAACTTATTATTTTATTGTTAAAAAGACATTATTCAAAGTGGATACGACGTCGTAGTCGTTGGACGCGAACGCGCGCATTTTCCACGGCATCGATTCGCGCTGTCGCAATGCTAATTGAAAAGGCTAGTTTTCTTCAGCTCTTGACTTAACCGAAGTGCCACTCGTTAAATGGCGGTTATCAATCATTTCGAGCCCACCGAAAAGAACATGGCGCGTTGCAAAAAAACAGCGACACGCTTTTACTCTTGGGGATGTTTCTCCTACGGTGCACCGTATCCTAGTAAATCGTTACTCGGTTCACCACGACTGGAATAATAAAAAAAGGCACGTATAAAAGCACTGAATAATTTTGCGATAACTAAATAATTTAAAGATAAGAAAGAACTGAACTCGACGTTAACCCTTTTGGAACCCGCCATTTTTAAAAAGCGATTCGTGAACAATACGTACAACAATAAATCGTCACCTTGAGCCTAAAAGGACCGAACATCACCAAAAACCGCAAAATATAACAAAATACTTAAACTGTTCAGAAAAATACTTGACACGCGACATAAAAAAATAATCGCGATATAAACGAAACTTCTACGTTAGACATATTATTAATTAGCATTTCACGAAATGCCTAGTTAGTAGCCACTAGTTATTTTGAGTATGATAATACACATAAAAGTGAAAATAAATAAACGTTTCACTTTTCTATACGTTTCCCCTTTTTTAGCCTGCAAACTTGTTAATACTATCATGACATAAGAAGTCACTTAAAAATTGATCAACCCAAATAGCGTTAGGTTTCCGTTAATCAAGACGATTTAGGTAATTTTGTATTTCTCTAAACAATATTTCGCTACGTCTAAATACATTCTGATAACTAACGATTCGTTCATATACTGATAAAAATGCCCGTGTAAATTTATGTACTCAATCATTGGTTATTTCCTTGCCACAATAAATTGCCGTAAAATTACATTGTCTCCGTAATATCACATTCGGCATCTAAGTTAAAGAACACTATAGCGTAATATTACATCTAATTCAAGTAAAAGTGCTACGAGTACTTATACATTTTCTAATTTGTAATTCTTCCATTTTACGCTTTTCTTTGTAAACCTTCTTATGAGGCTATGTGAAAATGTATGTAAATTTCCATACTTTTTTATCAAGGTATGAACACGGCAAGAACGTTTCGGAAACGCTCTAAGTCGTCGGTATTTTGCGTCTCGCAATTCCCGGCGCAAGAGAAAGAAAGGAAGGGAGAGAGAAAGAGGAGTAACCGGATCCGGTGCTCTCAAATGACCCATGGTCACCTCCACCGGAGGTAAATGTTTTCGTATTACCTTACTCAAGGTAACTCAACCGCCTATCACTGCTGGCCTGCTCCCGGAGCTGACTCATGTGCGCGAAAATGAGTTCCATGTCCAACATCCGCCATTCCGGGCCCAAAATTCCGATCTGCGGCGAATTCGGCCCGGAAAGGGGAGAGGAATAGAAAGGGCGTATTCCGGCATACATGAATTGGGTAATGAACCGGGAAATTCTCGGTAGAACCTTGGAGAACGTCGATGGGAACCTCGCGAAAAGCAAGATGGCCGCGGGTTTGCCGTGCGCTTTGCATACTTGCTGGCATTGCCCCTGTGGAAACTTCTTGGAAGAATGCACAGAAGGAAAACGGAATAATGACGGAGAGCACGTCGAGGTATACACTGAAGTATAACTAGATAGTAATTTAGAACGTTTTCTAGCGAGAATGACAAAACCAGGCGGTGAGAACGCTGAATCCAAGATGGCGGCATACGTAGCCCCGCTACTCTTGGAGAACGCTTCGTCAGATATTTTTTTTTCTTTTTTTTTTCGTTCACTGATAATGATTAGCTCGACCACAAAGGAAGTCAAAGGAAGCGGGAAGGCAGAGGTGCCTCGGGACAATTTTTTACGGAGGGGATAATGCGTTTAAACCACTCGAAATTGTCGATTTCTCGGTCGAAGGAGGGCCGGAATTGGCCCGCTTCGTCCCCTTCGGGTCGCCCTCGGATGGCGAGTGACGCGCGAGATAGATGTAAGAATAATATGTAAAATCGAGAAGCTTTTGAGTTTATACCGAAAGCTCGAGGGTGCGGACCCCGACAGGGAGCGAAGGACCTCGCGGGGCTGACCCTCGCGGGGTGTTTCCACTCGCAAACTGGATTCCGATGACCGATCCCCATTTCCATATGGCTCGGTGGTCGAAACTTGTCGTCGAGGAGGAAATTGATATTCGAACGTATGTCCCCTTCTGGCCCTTGGCCATCCTTCTCGTCCAGCGCGTTTCCATCTCGGATGAAAGTCAACCCAAGTCACGCATCCGTCCGCGAAAAGACTCCGAAAGTTTCCCCTAGAGAGCCGAAATTAAATGGGCTCAAGGAAAGGAAAGGGAAACATCTCAATCGTGAACATTTTTCCCGGGCATTAACTCTAGGAAGAGACCTCGTAAACCTGGGAGGAATCTATTTCATTGCTAATTCAATGCAGCAAGTAATTTAAGTAATTATTAATATATCTCGACTCGGGAGTTAGCCAAAACCTAAGTTGAAATTCAGGACTTGGGGCCCAGTTCCTGTTTCCAAATAATCTAGATCGTTGTTAAGGTACCTTGGTTCAAGTGAATCGCATCCAATCCTATCAAGGACTCACTGTGTGGTATCGATGTCCTGGAAGTAGTATCCAGGGATTGATCCCCAAGCTTGAAAAATAATCTAGTAAGCTGTTCATGTACCTCGGTTCAAGCGTATCGCATCCAAGTCTCTTGAAATTAAAGCCAGGACCAAGTACCAGTTCCCTAGTGCAAGTCAAATCCAACTAATAACCTAATTCCTTATTATGCTACCTTAGTAGAACCAAGGTTCAAGGGTGTGCTGCCCAAATCCTAGCAGATCAAACGCAGGACTTAGAGCGAAACACCATTTTTCTGGGAGGACTAATTCAACCGCTGATCCAGTTCGCCGGTTTCCTGGAACGACCTAAATCCATGGCCCGATCTGCATCAAGATGCACATACTCTCGGAGGGAAATCGGGTGTCCGGTGGGCATACTTCCGACAGTTCGCGATCGGCGGCCACGAGCACTCCTTCCGACCTGGTCCCTGCTTTCCATCTAAGACCGATCGCCGACAGTCGGCTCCGACGCCGTCCGAATTAGCATTCACAGGATGCACGCTCTAACTACTATCGACGTCGCTCCAACTATAATCATCCGAGTGGTACGGGGTTAAGTGTAATATTATTCAGCAGACAGCTTTGTATGGATATCGGGCCGTAGAGCACAGATGCCGACCGCCGGGCCGGCGTGCCCGTCCAGCGGGTGCCTAAGAACCCTCGAGCCTCCTTTCAACCCTTTCCGCGGGGTGTTATTTGACAAAGTGTTACCCACGTTTACCCGCGGTGGGGCCGGCGAAGGAGGTGGCGAACGAGGTGTCTCAGGATCTCCTGGAAGCCTCGGGGATCTCCCGATCCTGGAAGACCAGGACCCCCTAAGGGGTCCGACCAACCTGCTCCGGCACTGACCAGAGCGGATCCGCGTTTCCGACGAATTTACATGACAGGGCCACGTGGAAAAAGGAAAGGAAGGAAGGGATCCGACAGGGAGGCCAGATCGTAGACCTCGGATAGATCTCGCGGATCCAGCCTGGCCTGAGATCTCTCTTTGGAGGCCGCGGCCCCATATATATATTAATTTTCCCGAAGAACCCGGTCATTCTTGGCATGGCCCGCGGCCGCCAAGTCGAAGCGCCTGCTGCAGGTGGCGGGAATGGTCAATATACCCGCAAAATGTAAATCATATTGCTGGTCTCGGCGCGGGCTGCTTCGCCCTCTCGCGGCTCTCGATGCTCCGTCTTCCTCTTGCTCGCTATCTGGCCTCGGAGCACCGCCTTGAAGAGGACTGGGACGACTCCTATCGGCTGGCCGGGCTTGATATTAGTTTGCTGGGGCGTCATTAGATCCGACCTTTGCCAAGCTACCCTCGTGCGCCGCTCTGGCTACTCTCCGGGACCGAAACTACCAGACGACCGATGTGCGATCTTCCATCGATGTGAACGGATCGTGAGATTTTAGAAACTGGAAAGGGAAAGATATCCAAACCTTTTGGGTTGGCTCGAGTTGACAATTTTCCTCGTGCGCCGTTTTTGCTGCTCTCCGGAACCAAAATGATCATACGACCCATGTGCGATCTTCCATCGATGTGAACGGATCGTGAGATTTTAGAAACTGGAAAGGGAAAGATATCCAAACCTTTTGGGTTGGCTGTTTAGTTGAAAATTTTTCTCGTGCGCCGTTTTTTCTGCTCTCCGGAACCAAAATGATCAGATGACAGATATGCGATCTTCCACCGGTGTGAACGGATCGTGAGATGTTAGGAACTGATAAAGGAAAAATGTAATCCAAATTTTTTTATTTGGCTCAATATTTCAATTTTAGGTCTACTTTGTACCTTCATAACCTAACGCCTCTTTTGGGTGGTTTGGTTGTATTCTTCATGTCCTACCTTCAACCTTGTACGATCTACTCGGTACGAATTAAGTCCTACTTTAGGCCTAAAATTAGAAGCAATGGAAACATCTACCAATTTTAAAGTCTAGATTAGAGCCTGAATTGTTTAGACCCTGAGTAGAAATTTTAGCTCTCCTATAATCCTGCGTAACCCAAGTATGATCTCCTCGGATCCTTATTCTTTTAACAATTGGAGGTCTTAAGTAGGATCAAAATTTCGACTCGGGTATCCTTCGTTAAATTGTCTCAAAACCTATTTAAGGCCTACAAATAGAGGTTCCTACCAGGTTTGGTTTTCGTTAATTTCATCTATCGCGAAATTTTTGGAAGAAAGACATTCGCTCATTGACCGGGAAATGACTTAATGAGATTGATTATGATGGCGAATATATCGTTGATTAAGATAGCGAAGAAAAAAATGCGGTCGAGTCTGGGAAGTACATGATACACCAACAATAAAAATTGCTGAAACTTCATTAAGTTTCATATTGCCCTCGAATTCGCTGCTCATCGCGCCTCGTTCCTGAAACGTTCATTTGATATAGAGAGCTACTTCGTCAGACCTTAATCCTTCACTTCCTTAAAAGCAACTACTTGAATCTTTAGTATCTGAGAATCTAGGCTAAAGAATTAACCAAAGAGAAAAATGCAGAAATGTAGAAAATTTGAAATTACTAATTCCATCCATTTTCAGACCAATCATTTTCTTTGTGCATGGCAAACAGAGAACTTAAGAACAACTGCACAGTGCAGAAAACCGAATTTCATATTAGACAGGTGTTTGAAACTGGGTCCCCCAGGTTTAAGTCAGGTCATGACCTGAGGTACATCTAAGTACAGGACACGGAACATCCCGCGAAGATGTAATATCCGTTTCATGAACGTTCTATGCATGGTCCTAAGGACCACAAAGTGTTCAGCCTTGGATCATGACGTGGTGTACCTTCAGCTACGACATCCTTGGACCGTTCTAACGAGTACAGCCTGAAACTGGGATGTTATTCTGCGTACTGATAGTGTTATCATCCTCTACAAGAACGCGCATTTACCCGACCGCGTCGTGTCATCGCTCGTCACGTTGCAACGCAAATGCCTCCTAATTATGCATAAATACAAACCTTTCACCTGTATAAATCTCTCCCCCTCCTTCGTTTTGAAACTAATGGCATTTCATTAATTAAAAGGCAACAACCACGTCTCGACGTTTATGCAAATGTTTACTCAGAATATCCATTCGAGCTGAGTACGAGAAATCGGAATCATCATTCTTTCTGCACGGTATTCCATCTATCCGACTAGGATCAGCTTTTTACACGGATAAAATAGCTGGTGTCAATACTAATTCATATTTTTTGTCATTCTCGTAAAGGCCAGTATTACCTGAAAGACGCAAAACGCAAGATTCTAGGCAAGAATCCTTTCGACCATCACTCCAAGTTGCTTCCAGAATCCATCATCAGCACAAATCTAGAGACACCGTTTACGTGTCTAGAATCTCATTCTTCAACCTTCCTAAAATCTATTATGTGCACAAATAATTTCGGTGGCAATTTTACATGGGCATTTATTTACCTGTTATGTAGATACTTAACTTTAGTCATTGGTCATAATAAGTACCGCCGAGGTGCTACTTCGACATCCCAAAATCGCAGGAAAAACTGTTCAGCGCAACAAATTTAGATCTAGAGATCCTAGTTCAAGTTCCGAATCCGTTTCACGCTTTACAACGTGAATTCGAAGGTTATAAGCAAGGGCCTTAGATCCATGAAATTTCATTGTCTTCAAATTTGTTCACAGATACTTACAAAATTTCTCATAAAAACTGAAATCTCATAGGTGTCAGATTCGTTATAGCCTCCAAATTGACATTGAAAATTTTGAAACGATTCGCTGCACCTAATTTGAAGAAAAATTTCATGAACGACTGACTCCACTGATGGCACTTTCCCTCCCCCTTAAGGTAACATACAAATAAAAATATAAAAATGAAAAAGTTAAATGCAACGGCACCGAAATCAGCCGTAGAAAAGCGCCACTCGGAATCGAGAATGAAACTCTAGAACACGCGTATAAAATTCCAAAAGAGCAAGAAAAATTGAAAGATAAGACAAATTTCATGAACGACTGACTCCCCGGGTGCCACTTTCATCCCCCGTTAAATGCAAAGGCACCGAACACATTCGTATCGATAGAAAAGTTCCGTTTGTAATTCTAAAAGCGCAAAGAAAATTGAAACAGAACAAAAATTTCATGAACGACTGACTGCCTATTCTAAAAAGACAAAGAAAATTAAAAGAGAAGAAAAATTTCATGAACAACTGACTCCTCGGGTGCCACTTTCGTCCCCCCTTAAATGCAAAGACACCGAACACATTCGTATCGATAGAAAAGTTCCGTTTAAAATTCTAAAAACGCAAAGAAAATTGAAAGAGAAGGAAAATTTCATGAACGACTGACTGCCTATTCTAAAAAGACAAAGAAAATTAAAAGAGAAGAAAAATTTCATGAACGACTGACTCCCCGGGTGCCACTTTCATCCCCCTTAAATGCAAAGACACCGAACACATTCCTATCGGTAAAGAAGTTCCTTTTAAAATTCTAAAAGAGCAAAGAGAATTAAAAGAGAAGAAAAATGTCATGAACGACTGACTCCTCGGGTGCCACTTTCACCACCTTCAATGCAAAGGCACCTAACTCATCCGTAGAAAAGCGCCACTCAGAATCGAGAACGAAACTCGAGAACACGCGAAAAAAGGTTCCAAAAGAGCAAGAACCGCGGCCGTTTCGCGAAAGGCACGACCCGGCCGCGTCCTTGGCGCGAATCCTCTCCTGCGGTCCGACTGCGCCTCCAGGACGAGGACGTCCGTGTCGGCGGGCCAAAAGGGGAGAGAACTCGCGGTTTAAGTCCCGGAGACTCTCGTGTGCCGACGATTACTCGACCGGCGACGTGGGTAGTCCGTCGAAGCGGCGAATGGCGAGCGGCGAGAGCGGAGGCTTTCCGAGCGAACGCACAGCGGTAGCTGATGTATTTTGACGTGCCCGATGAGAGGCCGCTTCTCTCTCCGTTGACCGCATTATCTAATGGACCACCCTCTGCCGCTCTCGGCCTCCGCGTGCCCGTGCTCAAGCGCACGCGTGTCCGCCCGATCGCGATCGAGATCGGACCTATCCGACCTATATGTGCGATCCGAATGCCGGAGGCCAAACCCTAAGTCGGCTCTTTCGGTATCGCGGCGACTGGCCTGGACTGGAATCCGATTTCAGGACCGAAGATCCGCTCTTTTGTCGCGGACCACGCTTATATGGATGTGGATTGAGGGATTTGATAACGGGCGAGATAGCGGCAGCGACGTATGGGATCTGGGATCTGGGATCCGCTATCATGGCACAGACGCCTGGGTGCAATCGGTTTGGTTCTTCTTGTGCAACCAGGACATAGGCACAACTTCGATTTATCATCTGCAGTTTCCTATTGGAAGGCTTGAAGATCGTGTAATGGATTTTCAAGGGTTTAATCACCCAACGATCATATTTGCACCCTAAATTCGAGTTTGGATCTCACGTCTCTAGAAGGTCCCATCAGCGTAAAGTTGATCCGTCAAGAGACATGGTGGCGACTAAACGCTGCGCTTCTTCACTCCTCACATTGGTCTAATAGAGAGTTTCTTTCGAACATGTAGAAGTCGTTTAGAGGTAACCTGAACATTTTCATTCTTCATTCCTGGCTCTGATGATCTTCAGAAGCGTTACTTCGCTTCCAAGCAATCCGGAGCTGATGGTTGACTATTTCTATCCTACTTTGGCATCAGCCCACGAACTTCGAAACCACCGACGTATTCCATATCGGGGGCTCGAATTGTTCTAATTGTCCCGGTACCACGACCAGCTCCTGGAGAACGCGGCTACTAAAATAGTCTCGTTCCAACTCTCGTGACCGTATTGCCTAATGGACCCGCTCTTCGCGTGCTGGTGCTCTTATTATCGCGAGTACTACTTCCCATAAAACACAGTTCTCCCGTGCGTCACATGTTCTGTGAATACAGGGGGCATAAACGCCAAGATGGTGGTCGTATGCAAAGTCTCCTCGATGTTGCTCCCATGTTGCGCGCAATTTGCCGTTTTGGAGGCCATCCTCCCCGCAACTCGCAACGAAAGTGCCCGTAAGCCGAGCCTTGGCAGTCTTGAAGTCGCCATTGCGACTTCAGGAGGATGGGAATGCCAAAGGCGAAGACAACGAACACCTACTATCATCGCCGATACGAGATATGCTTTGTTGCTCCCGCCAACAGATCGCATTCGCCCTCGGCCTGCAAATCATCCTTGGCATTAAATTTCATCCTGAGGTCTTACCGACCTCGCCCTTGCGTCGGTCCTCGTAATTGCGGAGAAAGTCTCACCGTAAACTGGTCTTCTACCATCTTCAGCGAGTCTTTGACTCAACCAAGACGAACGTAATGCATGAAAATGCGCCCCAAATGGAAATCCTGCACCATGAGAAACTTCCGTGGCACTTCCATCTCTATTCCAGTTTTCATGATTACGTGCAGAAGAAATGAAAAAGGGATATCCTTTGTTTAAACGTGTCCTAGGACAAAATGTAGAAGAGTTCATCAGCACTAAAATTATCGATGAACTCGAGTCGATCAAGAGTAGAGGATGCGATATCGACCGCTGTAGGTTAAACTAGTTGCGAAGATATCGGTAACAGAGGAACACCTTGTAGTCCAAGACAGCAGCTTCGTCATCGAATGCAGAAAAACGCGTCTCGTCAGTCCCGAATGACGGTATTACTTTTACGGGGGAATTAAGCCCCAGCCTCTGCCGATTCCGTCGGGCGTTTCGGGGCTTTCTTCGGAGCTCGCCCTCGAGCAGCCAAACCACTCGAAAAGAGCTCCGATTACCGACTTATGCTCCTCCCAGTCCACTTGTCCAATCCAAGGTTTACTCGACTCCGAAAAATACTTAATAACCGAGAAAATGATCCCGCTAAGAGCGACCAATCGGCGAGCCCGAGTCCAGACGCCGTTCCCCTTCGTTCTTACCGTCGCGTTCCGGAGCTGACCGAAAAGAACCGTTTCCAAAATGGACAGGCGAAGGGCCCTACATTTTGTTTTCTGCACGAAGGGAACTCTGAAACATTGGGGCCCAACCCAACGCAATGAATATGTATCCCAAGTCGCGTTCAGTCACCATCAACGAGACCATTTGGGGGTATTGGACGTTCTATCCCAAGTCTAAGGATGAACTTAGGAAAAAATCGGGATTTTACGCAGTATAACAATCGAAATGGTATTGCATATATCGTAGAGGCTCAAATACGGCAGTAGATACTTTCTAAACAAATTGCAAGGGCACAGGTGACAAAAATAAAAGGATTTTACGCGATACACAACACTATCCGGCTTACCTGGGGATTCGCCGTAGAGATCTTCTCAAGTCTCCATTTTTAGGGGGCTTGTCGCACTGCCGGGGATCTTGTTTTGGCATTTTGTACACGAGATGTACCTGAAAACAACACCCGTACCTCAACAGCGTGACCAGCAACGGGCTGATCGAGCAAGGGTACATGTACCTCCATGTACGAGGTCTTATAGGGTCCCAACAAGACAAACTCCTGCTGATCGGAGTTGACTCGTGACATGGTCGACTATGATACCGAACTTTTGTCACGTGTACAACGTTATCCACTATCAATTCGAGTCCAATCGATTTCACGTTAAAGTTAACAGCCTTCCTGGACAAATACCGGGCACCAACGCTCTCCAGACGTCACGTAACCGAACAAGGAACCAGGTACACCTCCACAAGAGGTGTATGGTTTTCTCCCAGCTAGTATATTAAAAACGCCAATAACCGATCCTCCATATCTAAAAGTTCCGATAAGTCCGTCATATTCTGTCCGATGTTACGTTTCCGACGGCGTGAGTCCAGATATTCAGATATTGTACACAAACCGGGAGTTGAAAATCCTAATCCAGTAAACCTAGATTAGGAGCGATGCCATCAACAAAGAAAATATTCTCGGACCGAAATCTGCGTTTAAATCATCGCTGCCTAAGACCCGACGATATGCTCTACCAGATAAATTGAAACTAATTAATGTTACTTCATAACGAGTGATCCGAGATTTTTAGGACGTGAGGTGAAGTGTGTTACCAAGTAGGGCCGTCTACCATAACGCATCGTTACTAGTTAAAAACAACCAGAAACAAGCCAAAAGTTCGGTTGCACCAGCCCCAACATCGACATCGATCCCAGGTCCTTGGCCAGGCTTAGGGCCATGGAATCCTGGTTTTTCCGTCGATCGCGAGGCCATGGGGTCTCGTCCAGGACATAATCCAACATTAGTAAACCCACATTAGGAGCGATGCCATTAACAAAGAAAATATTCTCGGCCCTGAACCTACATTTGAATTGTTGCTGCCTAAGACCCAGAGCGCTTTCCAAATAGTCGGCTCATCCCAAGAAAGACAGAGTCCAACCTGGAGCGAAATGAACATGGGACTCCGGTCTACGATTGGCCTGCCCGATATGCTCTACCAGATGAATTGAAGCTAACTAACATTAATTCATAAACAGAGATCGTAGATTTTAGGACACTAGATGAAGTGTGTTGCCAAGTAGGGCCGTCTACCATAACGTATCCTAACTGGTTAAAAATCAGCCAGGAACAAGGCGAAAGTTAGGTTGCACCAGCCCCAACGTCGACATCGATCCCAGGTCCTTGGCCAGGCTTAGGGCCAAGGAATCCTCGTTTTTCCGTCGATCGGCGTCGAGCTCGCGAGGGCATGGAGTCTGGCCCAGGACCCGCGGAAGAAGCGGCGGAGCCGCGGAAGGAGCGGCGGAGAGGATCGGCCAGTTCTTTGGCGGGCTCGCGTGTATCCTTAGTATGCAACGTATGCAGTCGGTTGTTACCGAAGGAGTGGTTTGCGGAGCGGCCAATGGCGAGTGCTCGGGCTAATTCTAGGGTGCCGCCACCGCGCCATCTTTGCATCATAATGTTGTGCTCGCGGCCCCCTTCGAGCCCCCCGCCTCCCCCTCCAGGCGGGTTGCATCCACCTCCGCCCGCTCGCCCCTGCGCCCCACCACCGGCAGCCGCCCCTCTCGCCGTGGCTTCCAATCCCCCGGGTGGAGAGGGAGAGAAAAAGACGCGGAGAGGGAACCAAGGAGAAGGAGAGCAAGAAAGGACGCGGTCTGGACGGAGAGGGAAGGAGGCGCGATCAGAGCGGTAGACGGAGACACCCCAAGCTAAGATGCGCGTACCTACGTATGCACGAAAGGAAAGACGAAGAGAGAGAGGAGAGCAAAAGTGCGGTCCAAGAGCGGAGGAGGGGAGGGAGTGCCACCCGGAGGGGAGGGACAAAGGGGTTGTCTGCGCCTTGTCTGCCGGGAATCAATCACGAGCCAGTGGCTCTCAGCCGATCCCTCGACGAGGACCCGGACCCTGCGGGATCGAGGGGTCGAAGGACGCGATCGACCACCCTCTACCCCCCGGGCCCACGCGGATCTGGGGGGGCGGTCGGGAGCGGTACCCTGAGCGACGCCGACGCCGCCCGAGGACGCCCACGGCGACGCGGCACCTACGCCTCGGCTACCATCTCCTGTCAGGGAAAGTAATCTTAAACCGTACGTGCACGCCGCTACTGCTGCGTGCACTCCTCCGAAGAGAGACCTCCGCGATGTCAAGGCCGGGAGACCTCCGCCCCCGGGGGCAGGGGCGAGAGACCGAGGGTGGCGTCCACTGGAAACGCGGTTACGGGAGGGACGGTCCTGGGGGAGCCTAAGCGATGTCGACAGAGATCTTTCTTCTCATCGAGGATAATTCCCCAATCGAGATATTGAACACTTAAATTCCATATCTTAACACATTCGCGACTGCTGACGTAAATTCACGTCATTTTAAATTCATTCCTGATTGCTGCTGACGTGAATCACGTCCATGACGATACACGATACAAGTTTGCGGCAACCAGTTTCAGAATTTCATTATTTTCGCCGGTACTCAGTATTTGAAGAGGAAAAAATTTGCCGGTCGCTAATGTGTTGACTTAACCTACGTTTGCGAATTTCTACTTGGAGGAATTCACAGGTTAATCTGGGTGATCGTCGCGGATCATTGCGGATCATCATGGATTTAACTGCTTCTGGTCAAACTCAAACGGATTTCGGTCGGTCAGGTGATGACTGAAGTAGGAAATCATTTTTTTACGGGTTATCGCGTGATCGATTAATGAGTTCTATCGTAGTCGCTTAATTTCTAATGGTTTTAACGCGATACGTTGTCCAGCTATATTCCTAATGATTTCCACGGGATTTCCAGTATTAAAGCCCATGATACGTGTGTGAATATCCTGTCGATTCAGAGTATTGCATAAGCTAGATCAGCATTTTTTAATCTTTTTATTTTGACGGGCCGGCGAAAATAAGAGAAATAGATATCGGAACGGTCGATGACTAAAACTGGATTAAAAACGAATATAAATGATTCGGGGAATTTTTTTCGCTAACCACCGGTAGAAGAACTGTGTTAGATGACTGTTGGTCGCGAACGGTGACAGTACTTAGAGCATTGGAAAAGGTGGAGATAAGAATATCCCCTTTATCACATCAGGCGCCCCGTGAGGTAGGACACGACGGCAGGAAATTACCCGAATCGCCATTCCACGTTCCGGATAATCATTCGAACTATAAATAGTTAATTACTTCGTGTCCCTTACTCAATTCCGCTTCGCCACTAAACATAGTAATTTCTGGTGATAGTATCGCCACTTCTGAACGGGCATTTTTGCACCGGTTGATTTATTAGAGAGCTCGCGACACCCGCTTGGCGGCGTATTCGTTGTCTGGAACAAAAAACCATAAAGAAGGCTTTCATTAGCGTTCATTAGGACGGAGACGTTGACGCAGCATTTCATAAATCAAAATACTCTTCGCGCTGGCCAATAATCGAAGCCCGACCGATCAACGGAGTTGTTCGTCCCAGCTGGACAACTCCTAATTAGACCCAGAAAGCATTATGTTCCAAGAAAACCAAACAAAAGAACGATAACCAGCAAGATTTCCAGTCGACGGAACAACATACTCCAGCAAAGTCCGTCATCTTCTTCGACGATACTGATAAAACGTTTCCCCCGGGTCAGCAAAATCTGCCAAACGGCAAGGATTGTTCCGAGGACCTCTTCCGTCGTCTTATCGACGTATCTGATGAAAATCTCGACTTTTTGCTGAGGAACCACGTGATAGTCCATCAGCCCTAGGTCGGGGACCGTGTCTAAAGAGGTGGACGATGGGCGAAAAAAGGAACAAAGCTTGAGGAGCAATCGGCGGCGCGTCGTGAGGCCATCGCACAAAAATGCCGAAGCAAACCTAGAAGACACAATGGCCGGACGCGGCGGGTTCACAATGACGGAAAATAATTAACGCGAAGCTGAAGGAGGGCGCCTCAAAGGGGCCGCCAGAAGGGGATGATGGTGGAGGTAACCAATCAAACCGATCGATGGGCAGAATGGGTGTTGGGCACATACACGACTTCGATCGCGCGTGACGACCCGCTCGATTCCTGACAACGTATCTACTAGTCGGGACTAGATGTACCGAGTTGTAGACACTCAGATGGGTCGATGATCTTACGATCTATCAGGTTTTCCGGGAGGATTCTAGCAAGTGGTGGTCATGGTTCGGCAGAGATCGATCGGTCCTTGGTTGACGATGGTGGTAGTTGATGGGGTCCTCTCTGGTTGCGCCTGGAGTCCTGGCCGAGTACAATTAAGCGGTTTGGTAGTTACTTCGGGGATCGATTGGTTAAAACTAAGAGAGGCTGCCAGGTATCGGCTGGAAATCGATTAAAGTCGATTATCATACCATGGAGACGATAATCCTTGACGTCGAAGGTCTAGCCTTGTTGGGAGCTGATCCACTCCTATGAAGCTATTCCGAAATTTGGGAATCAATCAGCTATAAACAGATCCACTGGGCTTAAGCCATCCTTAACGATAGTCCCAACTGTGAGTACGGCTCTAATTGTCCCTGTAATAAATACGAGGACAAGTTGATCCCTAATTAGATAGTAGACCGACCAAGTACCACGATCCTGTCAGTCAGCTGATAGTCATCGCAAGGTCAGATGAATTCTGTAAGACACCGGTTCCTAGCGACTCTATCAACCGAGATCAATCGGTCCCGGATGAACACGCCGCGGCGATGGGATATCGATACGATATCGCACACTATCAATTACCAACTTGCAACTCCATCATCGTGCCCCCTGATTGTACCCAAAATTCCGGTTGAGTTAAGGCAGTCGTACCGTGTGACGGCTCTACTTTTTCCCCTTTTCTGAATTTTTTCTATATAAACATGGGAATACCCCATTTTGGAATTTTTACAATATATTTATTAACGTTTATACAGTCACTCGGAATTATGTCAAGCATTAATATTTATTGGAATTGACTTTACAGCGTCCGAAAGACATACATGTGAACAATTAATAGATTGACGGCTGACATGATTCCGCTTATTCTGTTCTGTTTCTGTTAGAGACAAACCACTTTGAAGAGGCCCCGCCGCGTATCAGGCCCCGGTATCACCCACGCGTCGGACGATATCGGTAGCTTTTCAACCCACGTGGACCCCTGCGACTTTAGAGCCCACCTCCCGCGATTGGGGCGATCAAGACGATCAAGACGATCGGTGCGATAGGCGCGATAGGAGCCGGGCCCCCCGCGGCACAGGGGGCCGCGGAAATCATCCCGTAGGATCAACGCCGCACCGGGGTGTCGGCCTCCCGTGGATGACGCTCCACGGGACCGATCAGGCCCCGTCCACACCTCGACCACCAAGTGACCAGCTGAGTTATACTCACGTCCACGGCGACCTATCCTTTAGATTCCTCGTATTATTTTCTCAACTTTTTGAGAGAAAAAAAAGTCTGGACTTTCTTCGGAATTCCCTGTCTGAAGCTGCGGTTTTTTAATCGGATGATATCTTTCAAGTATTTCCAGTAGTTTTAATATCGGTTTTGGTATTTGGATATTGTTGATTTATTGAAAATAGAAAAAACCAAATTTTGGGGAACTCATAGCCCTCCAGTTCGTCCTGTAAGGATTAAAAGGCTTCCAAACTGACTTTTCATCGTCGGAAGTTTTTTAAATCTCAGTTCCTGATCGCTCCTACACTAATCTTTGCCCACGTCTCTAAACTCTGCATCTTTACACACAATTACATTGCAATTCAACTTTAGGAACAGTGTAACGTGGGTTGAACGTTCAAATCTTCGCCCTTGCTACGCGAAATTGAACGTTAATGGTGCGTCTATTTTGCGGATATTAAACTATCATTACCATTGCGTATCGTGAATTCATTGCTAAACATTTATAAGCGAGTACGTATTTAGCATATTCATAAAATACATGGAAAAAATTAATTTCGAAAACGTCTTACAAATGTCACAGTCCAAATATAAAAAGGCATCATTCATGATCGTTTACTGTACTTTCAATTACCATAAAAGCATAACGTTGACACACAAATTTTATCTTGACCAGGAACAAATGCATCAAAAAGGTAGCAAAGAAATTCAATGCTCGTACAGATATACAATATTGAGAAAATTACCGTGTGTGATTATGGTTTATTTTTTACACCTGCAGTATATTTCCACTACATCTATGTATATGAAACGTGCATTCCACTAGTTTGCGTTTATTGGGAGAATTTGTTATGGTCCCATTATGTAATCTCGATATAGAGTGAGGAACAAAGACGTAACCTATGTGCGCAATTCTCGTCTGGGTCATCCTGTTATCAAGTTGGCGTGATACTAAACTGTAATCTTTTGTTGTTTTCGTGGTTTTTGTCTTACAGCTGAGAAATGCGTAGAAGTACGTTTGTTGCGAAGTGCTACATGATTCGATCTCGTTATTTTCCAGTGACCTGCCAGAAGCGACTGAGGAGGGAGCGACAGGCGAGGAAGCAACTTCAGGAGCAGCTCGATCTCGAGATCAAGAGCCGTACCCAGCTGGAGGAGGCGCTCAAGGCGACGGGGGCGTCCATCGAGCAAGTCAGGGCGATCACGGGTAAGTGCTGGCCGCTGTCCACCTGTCCTGGGCTCTGCACTTTGCGCCAGAAAAGTCACCAACACAGAAAAAAAAATGACTAAGTTGCAATTACACCAACATGGCTAAAATATTGTGGTAATACGAACCACACAAAAGATCACATCGAATGGTAAATGTACTCTTGCCAATAGTTGTCGTATCCACGACGTCGTGCTAAAAAGTTGAAGTCGTGATTACCATTTGGTATGGTACTATTAACAATGCAAAAAATGACTCGGTTGCAATTACATCGACATGGCTAAAATATTGTCGTAATACGAACCACACAAATGATGAGACTGATCACGTGTAATGGTACATGTACCCTTGCCAATAGTTGCCGTATCCACAACGTGGTGCTAAAAAGTTGAAGTCGTGATTACCATTTGGCATGGTAATATTAACAATGCAGTGATAAGCGCGGTGTTACCACAAGTATCTTATAGATTATCCCGTATGTTGCTTCACAACGTGGTTACGATTAGCACAACAGTACTTTTCCTAATCATTCTTTCTTTTCCGTGAATCAACTTGCGTTGTTAAAAATTATATGTAACTAAAAGTCTTACTTCTTTGCACAACAGTCACTGAGTCGATTCATAGGGTACATATTGCTCGTCTATAAATGGGGTTTCAAGGTCCGCCAGGTATCGAAACGTCCGATGATCGATTTCTCATCTTTTCGCAAACTTCCGCACCCAACTGGGTACACTTTATTGGAAACAAGTAATTCCTCCCGGAAGGAGTCTCCTTTAAGTTATCTCCCACTTTCGCGTAAACCAAAGGTCTGGAGTCCCCGGAAGAGGGAAAGAGCGGGACGGGGAATGGGACAGAGAAGGAGCCAGTGGAGCCCCGGGCTACTCGTCGTGATCTCAGAATAAATTAATTAATTCGCCGAGCAGAGCAAACACCCTGACACCCGGCAGAATATGATTCCTTACTTATCCTCCGTTGCCGCTGCAGCTCGCCTCACCCCGGACTTAGACCCTCCTCCCCGAACTTGGCCTTACTTGGCCTTACTTGGCCTTACCTCGACTCGGTTCCACCCCTGGAGATCCCGTCTACGTCGACGCGCGACCCCTTCCCAGGTCCTGTCACTACCAAAACTCAAACGCGAAACCCTTTAAGTGAAATCTCTTATTCCGATATAACGTTTCGCGCACCGCCTCGCCGCCATTTTCGCCGCTGATTAACCCTGTCAGCCCCAGAGAGTCGCGATATTAATTTCAAATCAAACGGTAGGAACCTAAGCTCAGGGGTGGGTCCCCAGGGAGGAAATCGAGACGGGAACCTGGAAATAAAAATGTCGAAAAGTCACCAGAAGCATGAACATCCAAATGCCGCAATTTGTATTCAATGAAAATTACCATTAGTCATTTAGTGAAACAACTTTCACAGGGAATTCTTTATCCTTATCAGTAGGGTATCATCTCCAGGTCTTTAGGTCTAGTCCTACGTTTCATCGGCACGTTGGATGCTTCGAGTCAGGTAGCTTCGAAATCTTGGATTTTCTTCTAAGTCCTCAAATTCGGACACGTTTATAGAGCAAGGACCAATTACTCAAATCTTAAGAAGAGGAAGAAAGAAAGAAAGAAGCAGTCAACTTTTGTCCGAAACCCCGTATGTTCTACTATGCAACTACGGTAAAAAGGGGAGACATAAGGGCCCTAAGTACCCCTGCATTGGCCGCCTAGTGACTTTTACTGTAATGTAGGATAAAATTTATACTAGCCGCTTAGAAGCTTTTACTGCTCTGCACGGTAAAACGTACATACTCCGTACAGTAGCTTTTGCTGCACGGAGGAACCTGCGCCGGTCAGTAGCATTTACTGCACAAGCTGGGAAAACTCATCTCAAAGTACCTCCTACAGGTGACGTTTCAGTCATTAAGTCAATAAACCTAAATCTTCTATTCCAAACGCCAATTAAAATCCATACAAATCGGCAAACAAATGAATACATCAGACCGTGTGGGTGAGTCCAAGCTTCGCGGTTGACAATGAGAATATCCAGAAATTTTATCCATTACTTGCATTCTACGCAATCGCGTTGATAGGAAAATGGATCCCGTACGCAGTTACAAGTTTTGAGTTTATACAACAGATTGATTAATAGTAGTATAATAGGATTAAGTGATGTACAACTAAAGTGAAATAAAGATCCTTCTTCAACAGAGAGCGTCGCAGCCGAGGCGCGCACCAGCGCGGACCAGGCCGAAGAGAGCAGCGTGCACTCGCAGTCGCAGCAGCCGCAGCAACAGTCGTCTCAGCAGCAGACGAGCCAGCAACCCCTGCAGCAGCAGGCCCAGCAATACAGGGAGGCGCAAGTGGCGCGTCCACCCCAGCAGCCGCCGACGCCCGAAAAGCCCGGCTGGGGCTACAGCGGCCTCGACCTTATGAGCAGCCAGGCTTCCGCTTTCTGGCAGAACTACCAAGGTCGGTCCCACTTACCCCACCAGCCTCAAACCACCCCCGAACGGACCAACCCTTGCCCGCTCGGATTATATCTACCCGATACGTTTCACCGGTGAAACGTTTCTCCCCTGGGACGCGGTCTGGCATTGCCGTTGGAGTATCGTTGTGTCCATTGGACTCGGTCCGTTGATGAAGGAAATGTCAAAGGGACCAGAAGTAGACTGGGATGGATTTGTACAGATAGGCTGATGAGGCGGGAAACGAGGATTCCGATCGTGGCATAAACTCGGATACAGCTAATTTTTCTACAAACGGAATTTGGATCTGGAATTGCAGTTGGAGTATCGTTGTGTCCATTGGACTCCGTCCGTTGATGAAGGAAATGTCAAAGGGACCAGAAGTAGACTGGAATGGATTTGTACGAATAGGGTGATGAGGCGGGAAATTCGGATACAACTAATTTTTCTACAAACGGAATTGCAATTGGAGTATCGTTGTGTCCATTGGACTCGGTCTGATGAAGGAAATGTCAAAGGGACCAGAACTAGACTGGGATGGATTTGTACAGATAGGCTGATGAGGCGGGAAACGAGGATTCCGATCGTGGCATAAACTCGGATACAACTAATTTTTCTATAAACGGAATTGCAGTTGGAGTATCGTTGTGTCCATTGGACTCGGTCCGTTGATGAAGGAAATGTCAAAGGGACCAGAACTAGACTGGGATGGATTTGTACGAATAGGCTGATGAAGTGGGAAACGGGGATTCCGATCGTGGCATAAACTCGGATAGAACTAATTTTTCTACACCGGAATTGCAGTTGGAGTATCGTTGTGTCAATTGGACTCGGTCCGTTGATGAAGAAAATGTTAAAGAGACCAGAACTAGACTGGGATGGATTTGTACAGATAGGCTGATGAGGCGGGAAACGGGGGTTCTGATCGTGGCATAAACTCAGATACAGCTAATTTTTCTACAATCGCGACGGTAAATCGTGATGATTTACAATATGTGCAGGTACATCGAGTTCCGTTGCCACCAGTCAGTTGAACCTGCCTGTTTGTACGGATTTATCGTTACGGTTTATCGTAGCCACCGTTAAGGTCTTCACTTTAGATTTTGGGTACATTTGTCTTCCGTGGTTATTCTCGTTACTTATGTTTCTTCCCTATTGTTTCACGATGTTAACTGCGTTTTTGTCTGTGTTTCCCTGGCACATCAGCTGGTACTGTTAGTAGGTGGTGAACCTGTACATGTATATCAATTTTTTAAGTGGGTTCGGGGGTAGATTATGCGCGATTTAGGATTTAGCGAAGAGATCCGGAGATATGAATGCTGGAAGAATCGCGAAGGCCGGTCCTGCTCACCCCATCGATCCTGGAATGGCCGGCAACCCCCGAGCGAGTTAACCCTTTCGTGCGCGGATTATTTCTACCCGATGAATCTGGCCGGTAAAAAGAGAATTGAGGCCGAGATTGGCACGCTCGTGCGCGAGGTAGATTCGCGTGGTACGTTCTATCAGGAAAGTGTCTTCGAGTGCGCTAAATAACCCGGACTAACCTAACCTCAGCATAAAATTCCGTACGAACTACTATCAATCCTTTCGCATACATTCTTATCGATTACCATGTTATTCCTAAATCTCTCTCAAGAACATATATCCCGTCCCCCGAATTTACCCCTTTGTCCTCGAGGCCTTTTCACCCGGATGAACCAGCAACTCGAGACGATTTTCCGCATACTTGGTTAACTTCATCCAGCTAACTTAAAATGATCTCACATAGAAATTAACGTTTAAAACTATTATATTTTAATATTTCATGTATACTTACACGTGAAAGATGAAAATTTGTTAAGTATTAACGACTGTATCGTTCCATTGTATGGTATTTTATAAAACAATCGCCAAGATGCGTCCTCGGCTTGTCGAGGCAATTACTGTCAGTAATGTGTTGTTTAATGTCTTTCGCCGGGCTTATTTCGTTGAGAGCACACCTTGCAATCCTTCTTAACTCCTGTTAGAATGACATGTAGCTTTCCATTCGATCGAATTTCGTCGAAACTACAGGTCGAAGTATAAGCTCGATCAGGAGTCTGGCGGAAATCTCTCAACTGGCGACCAAAGTTTTCGTCTATCCTACAGATGACTAAACGACCGTTAGTTTCTCTTCTTTTATTGATCCGCACAGAATACAAGAATTAACTGACCAAGCCTCTAAACCAATACCGTGGAGTAGGAAATAAGAATTCCACCCCACCGAGTCCAGCCGTAACCCTTGAACCGATTAAAAACATCCAATTCCCCCTTCCCGCTAAAGAAACGCCATTTCCAGCCATAGTAGTGCAACCCCCTCTCGAGGTTTAATCGGGCGAGCGCATTAGGGGCTTGCAATTTTTCCCCCACCCCAGGAGCCTAACGAGCGGATATCGGGCGCGAGCCGATATCCCCGATAATGAAAAATCCGGCAGCTCGGCCCATCAAGATCCGTCGTTGATTCGCATCAAGACGCGTCCTCGCGAAAACTTATCCCGCGTCCCACCTGCATTTGCGTGCGCGAGGCCGGGAATCCATTTGCAATAAACAATGGAGATTTAGCCGCCTGGATGGGAGCGTCGTCCTTACGTGGGGTGGTTCGGGGGGGTTTGGAGGGAGACGCGGTACTTACGCCACCGAGGGGACCTCGGGGCCGCTCGTGTCTTCGAGTCATGCATTCTATACGAGCAGGGTCTCCCAACCCTGCCCGCCACCTCTGGCCCCGAGGGCCCTCAGGGGGCGCCGCGGCGCCGGCGGTTGGGAGCCGCTGGGTGTAATGCAGAGTTTATGCACATCTCTCGCAAGTAAGGAAGGAGCCGTAATTTCCCCGGCGGCCACCGCGGCTCTCGGTGGCGTTGCCAGTCCTCCCTCTCTCTCTCCTCTCCTGTGATTCCTCCTCGTCCGCCGTTCCACCCCGAGTACGACGAAGCACTCCGCCACGCTTTAATATTCAGACTATATGCAATAATTTCGCAGCAACCATAACCTCACCCTCCTCCGCCCGCCTACCCCTGGCCCCTGGCTCGGCCGAGATGCCTCTTCTCTCTCGCTCTCTCTTTCTCGGTCTCGCTGCAGTTGCGCGCGCTCGCGGCGCAGGCCCGCGTCGCTCTCGCGCGAATGTGGCCGCGTGTGCCCCTATATATACGGGAGCGGGTGCTGCGCGCGCACCCGTGTGCGCGCGCTACCGCCGCCGCCCCCTCCCCGAGCCCCTCGGCCCGCGCGCCCCTCACGACCACCTCGCGACCGCAATCACTCTAAATCGCCGGGCAGGCTTAATATTTGAGGGGCGGGGCCTTTGAGAATTTTTGCGGAATTGAAACGATCGCCGCCCGCCGCGCGGAGGTGTCGGAAGAGCGACCAGCCGACCCCGCGAGGCTCTCTCCTTCGTATCTCTTTTTTTACCTGCCGAGCGCCATCTTCCTTGAATTATAGAAAGGATCGCGCGGAATGGTCGCCCCTCTGGTGACATGAAAACGACTCTTAGGAAAGTTTCGTTGCTTTTTCGCCGAATTCCGAGTGCCCCTATTCCGAAGGACGTTATTGCGCTCGGTTGCGAAGGTTCCTTGGAGAAGATTTCCCTCCTTTCTGGCATTGAGTCCCAAATTCTCGGGTCACTTTTACCTCTATTCTTAAGGGGCTGTGAAAATGCCATCCGAAGTGTCAATCGTTCGGGAAGCTTTTCTCCGAACAGGGTGCATCGAATCGCATCAAATTTCACAACGCGAACATGAACACTGTAAGAAAGATCCCGACATCCAGGAAATTTCATTCATTTATAAACAATTTTTCGAAACACCTGTAAATAAATTTTTTCTCAATTGAAATTTCATCTATTTAGAAAGAATTTTTCAAAACACCTGTAAATAAATTTCTTCTCAATCGAAATTTCATGGGTGTCGGCACCTTTCATTACATCCCCCCCGCATCCACGTTGGAAAGTTCGAAATTATCATTCACCCCTACTTCATTCGAAAGCTTCATAAACCTGACCTGTCTGACGCAACTTTCCCACCCCCTTAAGTCATATCTCGACTTTCAAAAATCCGATTACAGGGCTGCTTTTGCTGCCAGCCAGAGAAATTCTCTTTGATAATGTTAAACCGTCGCAATGGATTTCGCTAATACACCAACTGGGGTAAGTCCAATAACCGAGAGGAAATGAACTCTCTCGGCATGGCGACAATTTTTCGATTACACCGTGGAAATTATTCAAGACTACGCAATGCCCCTGCTGGATACTTTTCGAATTCGAATTTCTGCCAGAGACGAGAAAATCCAATTCCTGGAGAGACTTTTCAGGGAACGTCCCTCTTCAAGGGCCGAAGAAACGATTTCGCGGCGCGCGAGGGTGCCGGAAAGGGGGTGGCGGCGTGAGGCAGGGGGGGAAGAGGGATCCGGAAGACAGCCTGCGGAAATTTGAAATTATAAAAGCGGGATTCGAAAGCGAGAGGGCATTCTTCTTTTGCTTTTTGTGTCTCCATCGCGCCTTCTCGATTCATACAATTTCACGGTCGGCTTGACGCTGGAGCGCGCCCCACCGGCGCTCTGTTTTACATAAAGATCAGAGCATTAAAAACGCACGGTACACGGAATCAACCCCTAGCCCCCCTACGTTATTCCTCCTCGAGCGAGCGAGGCATTCAGCCAATTACTGCTCTCTGATATGATACTTAAATTGCCTTTTTCTCCGTTCGCCCAAGACGCCCGTTTAGAGAGCCCTCGTCGCCGATTACCCGATATCGGCGTAAGACCCCAACCCCATGGGGGGGGAGGGAGGGAGGGAGGGAAGGGGCGAGATTCCCTGCAAGAAAGGGCTTCGATGAACGCCCGACCTAAGGAAGTAATCCCTCCTGTGGAAAAAGGACAGAAACGCGATTTTGAACCTCACTAATTCTTTGAACACTTTGCATAGTGTCGCGGGGGTGTTTTGAAATTTGTTGTTCGTCGAGTCGTAGAAATCTGTTCGCGTCGATGATTAACGTTAACTGGACCTCTAGATATATTTATATTTATGTTGAAGGCCTTTAGAGTCTACGTTGAGAATTGTGAGGACGAGAAATCGTCCATTTTACGTGGGCAAGTATTGGGCACGAGGGAGCAATTTCTGCCCCATCTCGTCGATGCTACGATGAAACGCGATTACCTTAATTATCGTGTCAATACGTCTAGTTCGGACCTGGGATTCCGTTGGGTTTTTTTTCTTCTCCGAGATGGCGTAGGAGGGGCCCGAAGAGGGCGAAGAATCGCCGACCTGGCTGACGGGCCCAGAGGCCGGGGACCTGCCGCTAATAGTTTCGCTACCCGTCTTACACCTTGACAAATCGTCCGGACAATGGAAACAATTTCAGGCCGGTTCGGATGAGACTTTGAGACCTAAACGGATGGTATTGTGGCCCGGCCCTCGACAAGGGCCGATTTTTTAATGGGGTGCACACCTCAGGCCCCCGGAGGATGTGGCCTCGCGCGCTGAAAGGGCCCAGGGGCCTCGCACGCTGTGACTCTGCGTTTATACCGGCCGTAATTAACTCCGACACAATGCTGGCCCGGCTCCCTTTCTTTCGTCCCTCTCCTTTTCTCTTTCTCTTTCTGGCTTTTCGAAATAAAGGATCCGGCCCACGTATCGGCTCGGCGGACCGGGAACCGAGGGATCGATTTTGTCGGCCCAAGAGGGCCCGCCAGGAGCGGACCCGATTCGATCGACTTTTCTCCGCGAAAAGCCAGAGGTTTTTATTTCTCGTTGAACGGTATACGTCTTGCACATTGGAATAGCAAAGGAAGTAGCATTTCAATTAAGGTGAAGTGAAACACCTCGAGGAACTTGATTGACGTCGATAAAGAAGATTTGTCTAAATGATTACGTGGCCGACGTTCGTTTCTATATTGACTGCTGCGTTGAATTATATTGGGTATTGTACCAAATGACATACTCCACCTGTCGTTTTTGTACAATGAATATCAAGAAATCGAAGTAAAACTCCAGAAATCCTCGGGATTCATGCTTTCTGGGGCCCTGACTGATTGTCCTGACACATACAAAATTTGGATTTTGTAAACAAATTTTTTAATTCAGCCCAGACCAGAACCAAAATGGCGACGAGCTCTCATATTTCGATCAATATACAATTATTGAAGGCTCTGATATGAGAATTGAAAGGGTCAGGACAATTTTACGACAATTTAGAACACTCTGGTAATCGATATACTCGCATTTGAACGGGATAAAGGCAAAAAAAGTGTTGCATGCGCTTCTATGCTAAAACGATGGTAATACGTGGTCTCGGAGTGAAAATTTAATTGACCTGGAAATCACAGATGGCGCAGGGGGTCCCTCGGCAGACAATTAGGGCCCCAGAAAGCATGAATCCAGAGGATTTCTGGAGTTTTATTTTGATTTCTTTATAATTATTGTAGGAAAACGACAGGTGGAGTATGCCATTTGGTACAATACCCAATATAATTCGACACAGCTGTCGATATAAAAATGAAGGTCGGCAACGTAGGCATTTAGTAAAATCTTCTTTATTAACGTCAATCAAGTTCCGCGACGTGTTTCACTTCACCTTAATCGCCTCCGATTCGATCCTCCCGCCCCCGGGACCGACGAATCCTGGAGCAGTTAAATTGTCATTTGGATATCAAAGGGACAAAACAGCCGAGAGCTCGGATAAGGGCGCGAGAGGTAATTTGGACGGGCGACAACACAAACGTCGCGCCCGTGGCCCGGCTACGATTCACGCCCACGCGGACCGAGGAAACAGCCCTCAGCTATTGTTGCTCAAAGGCATAATGGAATCTCGACCCCGTCTATCCGCCTCCACCATCTCCGCCGCCACCGCCGCCGCCTCGAGCCCGTTACACCCGTTGCTACGCTCTGTCAGTTAACCGAGGCTTAATGGCCTCGCAATTGGATTTTACCATTGCACCGCTCAGTTCCTCGCTGAAGGTGTCGAGGAGGTTCCGCGAAGCCTCGCCTCCACCGCCCCCAGGGTCCCAGGAACGTCTACGACCGATGTCAAGCCTAATGACAGCCACTGTCAGAGTATCGATGCCCGATTCTCCATAATGCCCTGATCCTCGGAATCTCGTCACCACACATTGTCCGCTAATTTTCAGTTATCTATCTCCTAGTGTCGGAATGACGTTGCACCCAGGTGTAGGGTCTCACCTTAAGGTGAAGTGAAACACGTCAAGGAACTTGATCAACGTTGATAAAGATTTTTCTAAATGCCTACGTTGCCGACGTTGGTTTTTATATTGACAGCTGGGTCGAATTATATTGGGTATTGTACCAAATGGCATATTCCACTGTCGTTTTCGTACAATAATTATAAAGAAATCGAAGTAAAACTCCAGAAATCCTCTGGATTCATGCCTTCTGGGGCCCTAATTGACTGCGGAGGGACACCCTGCGCCATCTGTGATTTCCAGGTCAATTAAATTTTCACTCCGAGACCTCGTATTACCATCCTTTTAGCAAAGAAGCGCATAGAACACTTTTTTTGCCTTTATCCCGTTCAAATGCGAGTTTATCGATTACTAGAGTGTTCTAAATTGTCGTAAAATTGTCCTGAGCCTTTCGATTCTCATATCAGAGCCTTCGATAATTGTATATTGATCAAAGTATGAGAGCTTGACGCGATTTTGGTTCTGGTCTGGACTGAGTTAAAAAATTTTTTTGAAAATTCCAAATTTTTAATGTGTCAGGACAATTCTTAGATGATCAGGAGTAATGTGTCAATGTTTCGGACAGTTTGGTCTAATATCCTTAAAAAAAAGTGTTGTATTCGAATCGACTGATTTGAAGGATGTTTCACTTCACCTTAATACTTCCAATTTTGTTTAACGTTTTCTTTTCTGTTATCTACCGCAAGTCCGACTCGAGACTCAAGTTTGATCACGTCATTATACGGCAAGGAATTAATTGAGAAAATTATTGTAAATTATTTCCCAATCTTGTGCAGTTTTGTCGGTGTCCTTGTCAACCAGAGCTTTTCTGGCTTGGGGGTGTTTGGTGATGGGCGACGCGATGGGCACCGACGCTTTCCGTCGGTTCAACGGTGCCTAATTCAACGTAACGTCATTAAAGGGACATTTTCCAGTTTTCGCCCTAATCCCGCGGATTTCGAGCTACCCCACCGGCTCCCGTGGGGCGACCAACCCCGGGTCTTCCTTCGCGCCTGCCGCCGCGCGTTATCCCTCCGATACTTGTTACCCCTTTAAGGGAAGAACACGATTCGGAAAGTTAAAGCGATTTCGCACTCCACGGAAAGAACCCGGTCCGTTCCTTTTTTCAGATTTCATTTTGCCAACCCCACTGCGCGGGTAAAAATTCAGACCCTGGTTAACTTATACCCTGGTATTTAAAATAAAGTTCTAAGTAAATCATTAAGGGGGTGCGAAAGTGGCATCCGAAAGGCCAATTGTTCATGAAACTTTCCTTCGAGACGGGTGTACCTAATCGTTTCAAACTTTACAACGTTAACGTGGAGGGTATAAGGAAGGTCCTGACACTCGTGAAAATTCATTTGTTTATAAAAAGTTTATATAATACCTGTAAACAAATTTTTTAAAAATTGAAATATCATGGGATTCGCGACCTTCCTTATAGCCTTCATAATTACATTATTAAGTTTCATGCCTAATCGTTTCAAACTTGTAAGATGTGTGTAAGGAGTATCAATTCCATGTTCATAAAATATTTCGAATATAAAAAACTTACCAAAAGTACATTTATCCTATGTTTAGGATATGTACATAGCACGTAAATCCATATCCTATTAATATTGAAATATTTTCAAAGAATATCCTATGAACCTCTGTGCTATGTGTTTCTGCTGTCTGGGATTTTAGTCTTACTGTACTCGAACGAACATACTCAGAGTTGGCAGCACTGGTCCGGCTGATATGATCTAGTCTTCTCTCCATTTTATTTCTCTCCCTATAGTCTTCTCTCAATTTTGTCACAGAATCGCTGGCCCAGGAGCTGGAGCTGGAGCGAAAGACGCGGCAGCATCAGGCGGCCGAGAGGGACCAGGTCAAATCGCCGCTCCAAGGTGCGTGTACGCACTAAACCTGACATGTCTATTACTAAACATGCCGTGACCGAGACCGACCGAAACTACCTTTCTACGCTGTATAAGTAAAGAAACTCAGTAAATTAATTTTATAAGAAAGAACTTAGAATACCACGTAGGAGCCTTACACCCAATGGTCGCCAAAAGACTTTTGCCATAATTCCTCAAGAGCCCAAAGAAAGTATTAACGCACTTTGCAAAAGTCCCGACGACACGTGCGATCCAATGGTTCGAGTCACCCCTTAATCCTAAAAGTTGATTACTTTTATCGAGATGCCACGAGGAAGGGCGATGTATGCAAATGGCAGTTTTCTAACTACACTTTGATGGAATGAAATTTTTATTTATGGCCTCGATCACTTGTATAAGTATTCACAACCTTCTGTGGATATTCTCAAATATTCAATGTTGCGCGGTTATATGTCACAATTATACTTTATTTATAACTCCTGTATTTGCATTTAATTGCCTGCACGCCATGTGTAATTACGGGCAATGATACGTGACTACATACAACAATTAAGAATGTTTTTCCCTCGAGCCATCGGGGAATTAGTGCAGCCGTGACGGCACCGCGACGACCACCGTCGCGGGGCCGTCGCGGCGCTCCGCCCAGCCAGTTTCTTACGATCGAGAAATAAATTTCAATCTTTAATTAGAAACTCCGCCGGGCGGACTTTGGCGCTTCTCTTCTTGCGACGGCATCACCGGCAGATTCGAAACTTGGTTCCGCCATGGCGGCCGAGAACCGCCAACTTTCCGGAGCAAAAAGCGCCGCGGCGCCTGCCCGTGACGTCTAGCCTACTCGAAGCCTCGCAAATAATCGTCTACCCGAGGGCACCCAAATTTCCAGCAAGAGCCGATATTTCGGCTTCCCAGGAACCTCCTAAAATTCCCAACCACCGAACCTTGCACTTCCACTTTGATACAGGTGAAGAAAGAAAATCCCAATTCGGATGTATACAATGAAACTCGACTGTGTTTCGCACCAAGAACGCCAACTGGAGCTGAACTTTACCGAAGGATCTTTGATTAACGAAGTTCCCTGAATAATTCCCACTCTACGTCCATCACTCCCTGGCTGAAAGACGTAAAGTCTGCAACCTCGTGTTGTAGACGTCAAAATAGGAGATGAGAAAAATCCTATTCGAGTGAACACAAAGAAACTTGACTGTGTTTCGCGCCAAGAACGCCAACTGGAGCTGAACTTTACCGAACGATCTTTGATTAACGAAGTTCCCTGAAGAATTCCCACTCTACGTCCATCACTCCCAGGCTAAAAGACGTAAAGTCTGCAACCTCGTGTTGTAGACGTCAAAATAGGAGATGAGAAAAATCCTATTCGGTTGGCCACAAAGAAACTCGACTGTGTTTCACACCAAGAACGCCAACTGGAGCTGAACTTTACCGAAGGATCTTTGATTAACGAAGTTCCCTGAATAATTCCCACTCTACGTCCATCACTCCCTGGCTAAAAGACGTAAAGTCTGCAACTTCGTGTCGCAAACATCAAGTGCACTCATGTCGGAAGCATCAACACTAGCAGTAGCGTTTTAACTACTTTCAGGAATTGACTTTCCGTTTTTTGTCTCGTGGAGCCCAGATTCCCAATTTGGCCTACAGTAACTGGATAACCCTGGTCTTCGATCAGCAGCATTTCCTGGAGTTGCAATTTCACCAAATATCTATAATCCGTCACGAATTTAGTATAGCAGATACCATTCAACACTTTAATTTAGCAAGACGCTTGTTGGTTCCTTCCCATCCAGCCAATCCCATTCTGCTCCACATCTCAGCAGACTGAAGAAAGGTTTGGTCAGCAACGTTCCCCGATCTGATTTTCACCTGCATCATCGGCCGATCGGAAGGCAGTCGAATCTCATCTGGCAGAGATCGCTCGTTTTACGACCAAAGGGCAGAGAAAAAGCTGCGACTGGAAAGATTAAAAGAGGCGACCCATACGAGAGGCCCACGCTTTAAGAACGGGGTGGTCCCGCCGGCCACACCTCCCAATCCCTCGAGAAATGCAATGTTGCGTTAAACAAAGCACCGCGACGGGCCCAGGAGGTGTGGACCAAATATCGGGAGGGACGGGGAGGGAAAAAGAGATCATTAATGCGGAGTCTTTTTCGATCATACGCGACAGTCCGATAAAAAGTCGAAGGCCGGCGGGACCTCAAAGCTGCCGATGACTCGACTGGCCCTCCAAGGATGGGTCCAACCCTTTCGCCGTCCTCGTCTCTCCACCCTCGGACACCTTGACCAGCCTAACCCTTCCCGGTGTTCCTGGACCGGTAATTAGTGAGCGGCGCCCTATCCCGATCCATGACCTGTACTTCTCTTTTCCCACCTACGACCTACCTCCCCCTTGCACCCTTGTCTCCACCAACCTTCATCGCGTATGACCGATACCGAAGCACTCCCACATGATAAGGGCGGAAATTGGCTCCTACCCTTCCTTTGTCAGCCTTTTAAACACGGGAGGAGTCGTAATTGTCCAGGACGTGCCGGGATTTATATTAATTGCCGCGTTTAACCGCGTATCTCACCTCTGGAAATTGGGTAACAAACTCTTGATGATATCAGTATTTGATCGACCCGCCTGGAAATTGATAGAGATCGAAGGTACTTATCTGACGCGTATTAACTTAAATTGACTGAAATACTACGTCCCGTTTGACCATGGAGCTTGACCAATTAACAAAGTCCTGATGAAATTAGTGTCTGATAACCCTAATTGGGATCATCGTGGTGGTGATCAAAGGTATTACTTCGATGTGTTTGTTTGATTTAAACCGATACAAGCATACCTCTTCAAGGTGGGTCTTCATACGTGGTGGTGTATGCCTCTAAAGGACGATTCGTCCTAATCAACCATAAACCTTCCAATGGTCTTGGTTCTTCTACATAATCGTCTTGGCTTGACCTATATTACGTCCAGGTAGCTCTTGGTGCCAAAGTGTCTAGTTGATAGTAGAACTACGTGGTACGGTTTGATCGATCCCAAGTCCAGGTCCCAGTTACTCAACAATTTCGCGTTATGTTGCAGAGTCGCGGGCGGGTTACTACAAGAACTCAGTGCTGTTTACGAGTGCGACCTAGAAGAGGGCCGAGGACGCGCGATAAGAGCTGGTGCGCAGATATTGGCGAGTCCAGCGAAATCCTGGGTGGCTACGTTCGACCCACCCTCTCCCGGAAGGATCCTGCGACGGGATCTTGCAACCTGCCAGGATAGGACACGGACCAAGGGGCAACGAGGGAGAACGAAGTCGGAACCGAGATAACAGGCTCCCAACGACGGATCTTACGTGCATCCTCGCCCGAGAAGAGACTCAGCCCCGCGAGGTGTGTAACGCGCCGAAGTCATTAGAGCGCCCGAATGTAGTTCGTTAAGGCGAAATCAAGAGTTATACCGCAATTAGAGATTACGCCGAATCAAAGGAGGGACGGTACCGACCAATCAGCCCCGAAATGTTGGGCTTAGCCCTGTGCCATGTAAGTACAGCAGGCACCCCCACATCGGAAATATGGAATGAAACCAATTGGAGAATGAAGTGCTTTCAATGCAAATACTTCGAGAAGAGACCCTGGAAAGTGTTCTTATTTCCACCTCTTCTTTTTGGGAGCCTTTGCGATTTTGGGGTGGTTTTCGGGTGAAAGGGGTGGTGTTTTGGACCTGGCTCTTCGATATTTCTAGGGCACTAAATTAGCACCAAAATACTGCGTACTTGTTTTTCCGTCAATCTCTTCCTTAATGAAGTCTGCATTGTGGGGGTGCTGGGTGAACGTTCACTCAGCACCACCGCCGATTTTCGGTATAAGGGGTGAAGCACTAAAATCAGGGTTGTAGCACTAAAATAGCACTAGAAAGGCACTTAATTCTCCAAGGGTTGAATTCCATGTGTCCGATGTGAGGGTGCCTAATGTACATACATCCCTGTGCCGGTCCCGGGCAATGCGCCGGTCCACGAGCGAATTCGATGCTCGCCGAATGGTCAAAACGGTCATGGTCGATAATGGTCGATAATGGTCGAAACGGTCCATGGTCCCCAGATGGTCAAAGCGGTCCATGGCCGCCAAATGGTCGAAACGGTCATGGACTCCAATGGTCGCGGAACGGTCAAACTGATCCAAGAATCGATTTCCAGTCAGCGAACGGTCGAAACCGTTCGCGAATGGTTTCGATGGTCGCCAAACGATCGGAACTGTCCCGAATGGCATTAATGGTCGCCGGGTAATCTCGACAGTCCAGGAACAATGGGGATGGCTCGCGAGGGACCCTGCGTCCTGGAACGGTTGCGGTGGTTCATGGTGGTGGTTCACCGACCATGGTCACCGAACGACCTCGATGGTCAGCGCGGTTCCACGAACTGTCTGTGGCGGTTCCCGAGGGTCAACGAACGGTCGCAACCGTTCATGGATGGACGGCCTTGACGGTATTAAGTGTCCTCAAAAGGTCATGGCTGCTCATAGAGACCACAACGGGTCCCCAACGACCAGGGCGCACAGTGGTGTGTCTGCTAGTCGCGTACGCTCATCGGACATTAGTTAACGAATTAGTTGACGACTTTTACCTCCTTTTATCGCATTCGCCGGTGAACGGCGACCGTGGTGACGTTTTTAAGTGATTTTACAGGGTAGATTAAAGGACTAGGACCTCAAAGGTCGTCGATCCGGGGCGCGATTGGAGTCTTCGACCGCAAGAACGTTTTCATACTGCCTTGACGTGGGGATTTTCGGGCGGGATTTGGGATTGGGATATGAAACCTGTACATACGATGTCCAGACCACTGTGCGCCGAAAGCGACCCGTTGACCCACCACGCCAAGTACACGTTTCCCTCGTGGCCAACGTCGGCTACACATATCAGAGCGGCGCGAGACGCGACCGAGTCTCTTTACCGGCGCGCACCCTGTAAGGACTATAAAGGCCGCTCCTGGGCCCATCCTGGGCCCAATTCGGGTCGATTTATCGCCGTTTAAGCACCGATCTCGCACCGGCCGTGCGTCACGCACGTCTCCGAGGGCACCGAGGTCCTCGCAGTCGGAACCGTGCGACAGAAGGGGGGTGGAATATTTAAATAAGAAGAAATAAATAAAAAAAAAGAAAGACTGCGTCGAGAGTGCGTGCGCGTCCGCATGCGTTCCTAGAGTTGTAAGTGCGCACTAAAAGTATCCGAGAGCGAGTTAACTAGCGAGTTAAGACGGTAGCGACCCCACTCGAGTTTCTATACCCTTTTCCGCCCTTCTCGTCCGAGTGTGCGTGTAAGAAGGGCTTCGAGTATTATTTGACTTTTCCTGGTCCGGCCCCGACCGGGCCCCCGGCGGTTACGACGGACACCGGGCCCACGCGGACTTTCGACCACCCTGGGACTTTTCTTACGTATAAACGGATCCGCGAATCTACTTTTTTAACGTCTCCATGTCGAGATTCGTGGAACGCCCTCGATGGCGGTAGAATTAAGCGGACGGCTCGCGGAAACACAAGGCCCGGTCAACTTTGAAACGCGACCTGCCGAGGCTGCGCATGAAATTCTAAGTCGTAAATCTATTTATTTCAAAGAGAGACGAACACCAGGCGACGCGATCGTCGGCTGGCTGATTTCTGGAACCCTTTGTGGGGAGAGGAACTCGTCGCGGTATTTAAAGGACGGCGTGACTTCGGGCCCGAATTCGAGAGCAGCCCTTTTCCTCGTGGAGTGGGAGAGCCGGGAGATAGAGGGGAGCGGGAGAGAGAGAAAAGAGACTCCGCGAACCTCCCCTAGGAAGGCCCAATCCGAGAGCGCCGGGGGCAGCCGGTCGGGGCCTGCACCGCCCTGTAAAATATCCTGAGAACTCTCTTCTTAGCGTTTTAAGGCTAACATCTTATTTATATTATACATATTATACATATAAATATATATATATATATACATACAAAGATATAAATAGCTAATCCCCCCGGAGAGGAGTCGAAGCTACTCCGACTCGCGCGTACACCCCAAAGAGTACGCGCCGAGCGCAGGGGCTCCGCCTCCGGCGAGCGACCGGCGGCGCGCGGGGCGACGCGACGAACCAGCGGGCCCCGAACGTCGGCCCGAGCGCGCCCGAACGGGTCCGAACGGGCCCGAGCGCGGCCGAGGAGTGGGGGCGCTCGCCCGCGCTCGAATTCCGGCACAAAGTCGCGCGCCGCTCGACGGACTCCGTCGACGCTCGGGAATCCTCGGTGACGGTCGGCGGTCCTCGGCGACGATCGGCAGTCCTCGCTGTCGGGCCTCATTCCGCGCCCAGACTCCGCGTCGGACGGATCGCGCGTCGCCGACTCGTTTCTCAGGCCGCCCACCAAAGATGCGTGCGATAATAACGCGGGCAATATTTGGAGAAGCATCTATTACGCCCACATACTTGTCCGTGTTAATCAAAACAAGTACATAGATGCGCTATATGCTTCTTGAGAGATTCGTTGCGTGCTTATCTTGGGAATCTTTGGTGGGTCGCAATGACGGTTCCGCGACTCGCCGGCCGAGCCCCGTTCTGCGTCGACTCGCGATAATCGATATCGTTCCGAGCACTCGGCTCCAACGAGAATATGACGAGGGAGGGCAAAATCGGCGCGGTGTCCTCCCGGCGGGGGGAGGGCCCCTCGTGGCGATTTCACGGGCCCGTCCGGGGCACGCGCGGGCCCCGGCACGAGGCGGCGAGAATCCGGCCCCCGACGAGCGCCCCCGAAACCGAGCCCCGGGCCCCGGGGGGCCCCCAACCCCCCCTCACCGCCCCGCGAGCGGACTCTTCTACAGTCTAGTATCGAGAATTCAGCAAAAGTGTATTCATGTAATTCACCATTATTACGTATGAATAAATAGTTGTTATTGTAACAGTCTCGCCTACTGCTTGCCTCTTCCCTTTGAATTTACAGCTTCCCAGGACCATCTCTGAGATTGTTACCGCGATGCTTAATCGAGTTCCACGGAATTATTGTAATTTTTCTCCCGACGCGTATCGACCTCCTAAGTGGTAATTCCTTCCCCGGGTGCAACGACGTTATGGGGTGGACGGGGGGGAATTATCGCGCCATGCTATCACGCTGATTATTCCACGTATGACTTTTTTGTTTATTCCCTTTACACGTACTTTTACGCCGCTTCGGCGCTTTTATCTGACCCGAGGCTCGAGGAGGAAAGGAAGCGAAGGTATTAAGGGGGTGGCAGGGCGCGTGCATCGCGGGACAAGGCATTCTTATCAATTTGTAGGGCCGTAACGACGCGAGGCACGCGACCCTCCACGATTGGTCCGCCGCGGCTCCACCCTTTCCCTGGGAATATTTTAATAAATAACCGCAATCCGGGGGAACGCGGTGCCATCGACCGGGAAACACCCCTTAATTAAATCGCCGGCCTCGGTCGCCGAATGTCTTCATCCCCGTATCGTAACCCCCTCGAATCTTTTCCCTAAATACGGTTTTCACCGCGATCATGTAAACTCGCGCCCTATAAATGAAGAGGAATCTTTTACATCCCCTTTCAAGGGGTTGTCCTCGATTTTGAGACCTTGGTGTTAGTTCTTTCGATCATTGCAGAACTCGTGGGCTTTCTCTCTTGTAGTTTAATTAGGCACATCTCTAAACGTAGTCGCTATACATTTACATCAATTTTTAGCTTCGCGTTCAACTTCCAATGGGTCCCTAGTAGCATAGAATAATTTCTAAATATTTCTTCGTAATCCTTGCTAAATATATCAAGCGACAGATTTTTTAAGATCTCTTGTAGATTTCATTCGAAGACATCTGAAATATTTGTTGAAAGTCTCAATGACGTGTTTAGTTTCAATAATTTATAAACATATAGAGAAATATTTTTTAACTTATTGACATATTAAAAATACATTTTTTACTTCACGACTATTATCGGACACTTCATTCGGTGTCGAAAAACACGAGAAATTTTTCCAATATTTTCCTTCCGCTATTTCAATATGGGAGCAAAACGTGTGATTTTGATTTTAAATATTCTTAAAACGTTTATAATATACTTGGCAGATAATATTTAAAAAGTTACTTGTATTAAAATGAAACGAAATGTTTCGTACATCTGGTAGAAAAATATTATGAAAACACATGGAGCTAATATTATATAAATATTATAGAGATAATATTCTAAAGTAAACGTCTGGCAAATATTTCAAACGTCTGCTAAATATTTACAAAATATACGACATTCGCTTTGTGCTACTAGGGGCAGTTTTCAAGGTTTTGGCACCGCAGGGGTTGTTCTCCAATGGGCTCGGAGCTTACAGCTCCCTTTTGATCTAACTCTGGTCTCTAGAAATGAATCGTAAGTTTGAATTCCTTTCTTTTTCTTTTTTTTACAATCGCCACTTACGAGGAGCGGTTCTCGATTGTAACCCCTTAACTTACAATATCGTGTGAGAGGCGTGGTATATCAATCGGGCCAAACGTGAACAAAACGTGTGAGAGACGTGTGAGACGTTGAACGTTCAGCCGAACCGTGAAATGGCCCGATGTATGACCGACATTTTTGTTTTTTATGGCACGTGCTATTTGAATTTAAATCCTAAGCCAAGGGGTTAAAAGACCTCGGGTCCGTTCCTCCGATCAGAGATCGCGACTTATCGATCCCGCCATCTCGAGGAACCGCCGTTCTCCGATGTCACCCTCTAGTCGCTCACCCCTCTGCCACCCCCTGGGAGGTGTCGCGGCGCGGCGTAAAAATGTAAAGCGCGACTCGGCACGCTGTCAGCATATTTGTGCGTAAGAAAGGAAAAACGAGCGTTTCGATGCAAATGAAGGGCTTGACTTCGCGGCCCCGATTCGAGCCACCCCAGGCCCCAACCCCCGTACTCGAGCGCCACCCACCTCGAGACTTTGCCCCCTCCAGCGCGGCCTCGAATCATAAAGATAACCGAATCGGGCGCTCCGCTTTTTTATTCGGAGGACATATTGCCCGACAATCATTCGGGCATTTGCATAATTATCGAATAAAACGACGCCGCCAGGGGGTGCGCCCCGTTACGCCACCCCCGGCCGCCCGGGGCGCCGTAATGCCCGCGCGAGGACGACTAATTTCGGGACTCTTACTTCTTCCTTTCCGTGGATCTTCCTGCCGTCCGGGGTTCTTTCTCTCTCTTCACTTTTTCACCCCTAAACTACTCCCCACGTCCCCCGACCATTCCGCAGGGCGATTAGCCACGTCCAATTTGGACGGGGCGCGTACTCCGGGGTACCTATCCTTTAATTGGAACCGTAACTCTCGGAACTTCGCCGTGGTTCTTTGAAGTGGCAGCGGATTCAGAAAGCTCGGATTTTTAAGCCCTGATAGGATCTATCGAGGGTAACCAGCTGGAGGATTTTTCCCGACTTACGGAGGTAGCCAATTTGGAATTTATGTTAACACATTCGTGACGCTGACGTGAATTCACGTGATTTTTAATTCTATTTTACGTTAATCACCCCCATGACGATACACGATACAAGTCTGCGGTAACCACTTGCAGAATTTCATCATCTTCGCCGGTGCTCGGTATTTGAAACGGGAAAAATTTCCCGGGAGCGAATGTGTTAAGCTAGTCCGCCATTTTGTTAGCGCCGAAAACTGCACATTCGAGCCGTGTCTTATGTTACCACTTGAGTATTAAAAACGACATTAAACGCGATTAAATTTCTTAAAATCCAAAACGAAATGAAATCCAAACTGTCGAGACTTCTTCGTGGTTTCTTAAAATGGTGGGAGAATGAAAAGGGGGGGATCTTTAAATCCTGCCGCGATCTCTCAGGCTTAACGAGCCGGAAGATTTTTCTCGGCTTATGGATAAGCCGATTACCAACTTAAGTCAAGACTATGTGTAGTCTTCCCTTGTCTAGAAATACTTGTCTTGGTTCTTTACTCGCGGGTGGTTCGAACTTCGCGATTTTCAACGTTAGGGCTTCGGAGACTCGCAGAAAAGCAGCCCCTTGTTGCCCGGGACGAGCAGAAAGGATTTACATCCAGGAAATTAAATTCCCTTACTTTCTGTGCAATGTAATTAGAAAATTAATTGGAAACCAGAGATTTAAGCCGATGAGAGCGGTCAGCCACGTGTACTGGTCTCGTCAAATCGACGCCATGCAGCAGCGTTACCGCTGTAGTCACGTCATCGGCTCGCAACTACGTCAGTCACGGCATCATCCACCGGTACATACAGATTTTATTATCATTAAAATTGCTCGCGTGCTGCTGTAATTTACGTATTACAATTACGCGCATAGCACGGTGTCCGATGCAGGCTAAAAATTAGCACAAAGTAAATTACATGCGTTTAACCTTCGATTCTCATTTTATTTATGCCTCGCAAGAAAGTAAACCCTCGTTGGAAGGGAGAACGCCATCCCTAACTGGATCAGCAAACCAATCGTTAAGGTGAAGTGAAACCCCCCTTCAAATCAGTCGATTCGAAAACAACACTTTTTTTTAAAGATATTAGACCAAACTGTCCGAAACTTTGACACGTCACTCCTGATCATCTAAGAATTGTCCTGACACGTTCAAAATTTGGATTTTTGGAAAAATTGTTTTAACTCAGCCCAGACCAGAACGAAAATGCCGTCGAGCTCTGATATTTCGATCAATATACAATTTTCGAAGGCTCTGATATGAGAATCGAAAGGGTCAGAACAATTTTACGACAATTTAGAACACTCTGGTAATCAATAAACTCGCATTTGAACGGGATAAAGGCAAAAAAAGTGTTGTATGCGCTTCTATGCCAAAACGATGGGAATACGAGGTCTCGGAGTGAAAATTCAATTGACCTGGAAATCACAGATGGCGCAGGGGGTCCCTCTGCAGTCAATTAGGGCCCCAGAAAGCATAAATCCAGAGGATTTCTGGAGATTTACTTCGATTTCTTGATATTTATTGTACGAAAACGACAGGTGCCATTTGGTACAATACCCAATATAATTCGACGCAGCTGTCAATATAGAAACGAACGTCGGCAACGTAGGCATTTAGAAAAATCATCTTTATCGACGTCGATCAAGTTCCTCGACGTGTTTCACTTCACCTTAATAAATGCGTAGAAAGAACTGCCAGATCGTAATCGGATTTTTCCATTTGCCGTTCCTGGGAGGAGAGGAACCGGAGGACTTTTTCGGAGGTCCCGGGGGAATCCTGCCTATTTTCAGGGAATTTCCTGCTGGCTCCCTTAGGTTCGTCAAGATGTCACCGCGGCTAACGAGGTGAGTTAACCGCATCCCCTCGGCGCTAAAGGCCGTAAGCAAAACAACGCACTTTTATCGAGTCTCCGAGAACCCACCTCCCCGAACAGGAGTTCCCTCAATAAAATATGCTAAACTCTTTTCGCAACTCGGAGACTGGCGGCAACACCCTTCAGCCTCGGAAACCCTGGCCGTGGATCGAGGGTGCTGGTCCCAGGACCAAAACACGGACTTGATACCACAAGACCGCCAGTTCTCCCAAAAGCCATCCCCTGGCTAATGACTTGTAAAAAAGAAGGACTTTCCTAAAAGTCTCTACTGATTTTAGATCAAACCACACAAATTGTACATCGCGGGGTGAGGACATTACGAGGAATAACACACTACTTGCGCTCCCTGAATGGCAACATCATTTGGTGTACGTTTTAAATTGATGGTGACATGGTAAATCTATTTTTAATGCCTATTTCTGACATGATAAGCCGTGACATAGAAACGCGGAGGTATTACTTCTATTTTATAACCATTTTTTGTGAATTGTGTAGGTCGGTCAATGATACGTGCCTGAGTGGGTGATGTTCTGTATCGATAAGCCTCCAACGGTTTGCTGAACGCCTTTATAGGGTACCATTACGTGATGTCATTTATGTGGGAAAAGGTCAAGGCATGCGTTTGGACAACCCGTCCTAGTCTGCTTCACTTATGAAAGTCAGTGAAAAGAAGGCACCACAGATTTCTGAGCCCAGTAATCGAGGTGTCTGTCAAGAGGAGACAAATTGCCGTGTGTCACGAGACACGTCTGCGTCTGAAAGCGGTGCCCGAAGCCTAACCGGAACATACATCCCAACACACATATGGCACTATTTCCTGGTTTTGCATTTAACGACGCCATTACTCGCAACCACCCTATAAATCCTAAGTAGACCACTCTCGGTGTCCTCGATTTGCATGCCTCTCATTGTTCCTGCAAATCGATGATCGTAAGAGAGAAGAAATCGGGATCCAAATCCCTTATCCAGTGATTCTGAGTTCAATTCCTTATCTGCATTGACCGACAACCAAGTCGCAATAGCTCCCTTGGCAGTTGCTTCAGCAACAAACGCGATGACCACACGATCAGCAGTATTTCCCCACGACTTGTCTCTTGAATCAGCCATCACCTATTTATCCAACCTCGCTCCACTCCGCAGCCATTCGTAGCTGCAGAATGACTGGGTCGTTAGAGACTTGTAAAGTGCCAAGCACTCCTCAGAGTGTCAGTTACTTCACGGACGTGCTGGGGCTGCCGGCAGCAGGTTCTCATAATTGCAGATCGTGCAGAGCCTGGAAAGATGCCTGGAGTGGCGGCAACAATGTCTTGTTTTGTCCAAAATGTTGCTTGTTCAAAGTAGCTCCACAGTACTTTGGAGAAGCACCGTGTCTGCCTCGGGTTTTTCAAAATGAGTCAAAGTACCACACCGTGTTTCGGGAGATCACGAGACCCGTAATCGCGGTGTCTGTCAAGACCAGACAAATTGCTCCACATCACGAGACACGTCCATGTTGGTAGGTAGCACTGAAAATCCTCCAGAGGTGATGCGAACCCTCCTGGAGGAGTTGCGGCTAATAGGTTGTTCATTATAATGTTGCGGATTTTGCCGTTAAAGAAGACCGAGTTGTTCATCATCTGCCAATAAATTTGGTAAAAGTCAGGGTACCAGACAACGCCTAAGTCAAACTTATCTAATTCGAAGACAACTAGTCCTAATGAGGTGTTACCCACATCCCAGTCACGTTACCATGGCGTTGGGGTCCACGTCAAATTTGATCACAGACGACACGAGGAAGGTCCAGAACGCGATACCCGGTGTTAGGTGTGCCCTACACCCTCACCGTTGGTGAGTACTGTGGGACCCGGGTGCTGGGAAATTTCTATCTCTAGCCTGGACATCAGAAAATAAGTAAAAGTCCAAGTCGCCTGGCGATCTCGGAGCCGGTAATCGAGGTGTCCGTCAAGAAGAGACGAATAGCCCGAGCCTGGTCGCCGGTCTGATCATGGCTGGTGCCCCGTGGACGGTGCCCGCCAGGACCAAGTGGCTGGTCCCTAATGGAAATCAGGCTGGTCGCGTAATAACATAATTCCCTGCGAAGATCGTTAAAGGGTGATCGGTGCCCTCCGGAGGAGGATTTAAGGCCCGCTAGGAGAAGCTACTCGCGTTTTCCCGGTCGTCTCCTCTCTTTTGGCTGACCTCTACGTCGGCTGGGTCTAATTACACCTTACCAGCACCGGGTTACTTGGCCGGGTCCAGACCCGACAGACTGTTAGGACCGGGTAGACCATTCAACCTGTGCCGACCGTCTCGCAGACGGCTCGTCCGCGGGAATTTCGCAGTTTGATTTACGAACGGCAGGCCCTACCCGCTCGGTATCCACCTCCAATGTGCACCGGCTAGGATGCCGGCCGTTTTGTTCGCGCTTACCCCTCTAATGGCGGCTAAACTACCTCGACCCGTTCATGAATTTGTATTAGAAATCGACCATCTCTCGGAAACGATTCCCCAAGCCGAAATGGCTTTACCTAGAAGTGGCTTTTGGGGGAACCCAAGGCGACCGGGTACCCCGGGCTCCAGGCAGGACGCCTTCCCAATTTCGAAGATACCTACGAAAGAGCGAAATTCAATTACAGATCCGGAATCGTTTCAGGAAAAACGAGACCGATACCAAAAGCTAAAGGTATCCATCGATCCCCAATGCAAGTAGGATCCGTTGCCATGATGGTTTCGGCAGATGATCAGATCGCGCGTTGATGGTGCTTCTGTTTCCGCGGAACGTAGCTTCTATTCATTTATCATCGCGTTGACTTCTCTTCCTGCTTACCACCTGGAAGGATCTAGAGCAATGATGATCGTTAATTCTTGCAAACGGAGAGATTGCCACGGAATCGAATGCGCTTACGAGACGCAGCGGTCTCCGTGCTCCAGAGCCACCCTGCCGCGCGGCGTGCAGCTAATCCATTTAAATAACGAAACATCCCTTAGGGGCGGTACGAAGGGGCGGCTAGAGGAGAGGAAGGCACGAGGGGAAGAGTCGAGGGGAGGATAAACGAAAATCAATGCACCCAACACCCGCGAAGCGACGCAGCAGAGGACGCACCAACGCGAATCATTGACGAGCCGCGATCCCACGATCACCTGGACTCCTAATTTGCACCCCCTCCTAAACGTCCCCAACATGGAGAAAAGGAACGTCATCGGTTCTACGAGTCCTGTCCACCACCTAAGAACCGATCCTTATTCCAAAAGGTTGCACCTTGTAATGCTCATCATCATTAGATGCCGGCAAATCAGGCTTCGAGACCTCTATAAGATGTCTAGTGATTGACACGTGCCCGACAAATCGACCAATCCGAATCCTTGCCGATCCGGTAAGTTGCAGAGAATCGCTCTGAGGGATAATCGAGTCGCCTTCCGAAGGGATGCCATTTCGGAAATTTGTCCTGCAGGAACGGCGGCGCGCCGGCGAAATTGAATAGCTCCTTATCGGATCGGAATATCAAAAAAGCGGAGTCCGCCGGGATGGTCCACCGGGCGGCACTGTAATTTCGACGGTATGCGAAATGCAAAGTGCATCATCCCCGGAGGAGGACCAGGGAGGGCTAGGAGAGGGGTCCAGGGAATAGGGCCGCGTAATCCGGCGAGTCGCGGACCAGCGGCAAATGTCCCGCCCGATTGGCTGCGCTCCAATCGATGGGTTCTTCGATCATCCGAGATCGATTGCCTACCTGGGAGAACTTGATTCGGACCTTTCTTCGAGGCTCGTTCGAGCGTGAAGTCGATTCCGACTTCGCGGCTGTCGAATCTCGAATGGATGCATCGCTTCTGAGATATCGGGATCCAGGGATCGAGATTGGTTACCCTGGATGCAACTATCTGCATTAATTGGCCTTCAATTAGTGGATTGAACGTTACACGGTATCGACATCTGTACTGATTTAAAGATATACGTGGTAAGGATAAGCAGAGCAGTGTTAGAGAGAATTCCGTTGATGATGGTTGATCGAGTTAAGATTACTTGATTTAGGAGTACTGCACCTTGTGCGAAACAGTAACTCCGTTTTAACCTCTGCAAGATACTGTTGGCATCCTTTGGATATGGTAGAAAAACATCTAACATATGTCAGGATTTGTGAAAGGATTTTCTTGTTGATCATTTTCTGAACCATACCCCAATAAAATCATCAACTGCTGTCCCTTCGAAGTGTGACCACAATTTTTCGGTCGTCTCGACGTATTCAGAGATGAAGAGTATTCACTGATGAGATTCATCCCTTTTCTAGTGGTAGTTGGTTGCGATTATTCCCAGAGTCATAGATATTCAATCTCTTTTATCCAACATGCAAAGGCAGCTAGGAGCTGCTGATGAGGACGGCGGAGGCAAGCAGAGGGCGTAGGCAAATTAGGCAAGGAATAATCCCAAGAGAGAAGAGCACCGGAGCTGGAAGTTCTCACGGAAGAGATTTTTCCAAGAGGTCCGATTAAACGCCGACCACATCCGCCGATCGTTTACTCGGGCTGAGGCGAAGGAGGAGGAGGAGCGAGCTACCGTGTGCCGCAACTTGCGACTTGCAATCTTGCGTGCACCCTGGACCCTCTGCACGAAAGGATCAGGGGAAAGGCACCCACGTTGCAACAACGTTTCTGGCTAAGGATCACCTTGCCAAGGCCTTCGAACGCCGCGGGTCGTCTAGCTTCTCTCGAAGGGGAAAATAGCTGAGACCGAATCATCATACAAGGAACCCAACACTGGTTGGACCATGTCCGATCCTTAACGTCCCTTCTGTCGATGTTGAGCAATCGGTGGTGCTTTTAGATGGTATGATAGTATCTTCAAGATATAACGAAACCATCATGCCAAAAACCTGACTTTTGATGGACTATACCAAATCCGCGACGTCTCTTCTATCAATGCTGTACAACTGATAACTTGTTGCACCCACGTTGCAACAACGTTTCTGGCTAAGGATCACCTTGCCAAGGCCTTCGAACGCCGCGGGTCGTCTAGCTTCTCCAGAAGAGGAAAATAGCTGAGACCCAATCATCACACAAGAAACCCAACACTGGTTGGACCGTGTCAAATCCTCGACGTCTCTTCTATCAACGCTGTGCAATTGATAATATGTTTACATAAAACGAAACCCATGTACAAAAAACTATATTAGGCCACACGAGATTCTTGGCACCTTTTCCGTCAATGTTGTACAATCAGTAGTGTATTTGCGACATGGACGTATGGTGCACAGATCTCCTTTTGTAACCTGACTATAAAGACACCAGAAATGAAAGAAAGAAAACATGGCGGCAGCGACATTACAATATCTGTCCTATCAGACCAAATAGGGCTAAATCATCATAAAAAGAACGCAACCCTGGATAGACCACACTAAATCCTCGACGTTGTACAATCAATGGTATGTTTGTATGACACCCAAAAATAAGACCAAATCGTCATACAAGAATCTCGATTCCAGGTGGACCACCCGAGATCCTTGATCTCTCTTTTGTTCCTCGACTTGTCCTCTACATCGACGGTGCATTTGCTTCGCATACGTAGTCTGAGCACCCCAACACTTACTTAGAAATCAGAATTTAATTGTCCCATTGCCGAAATTTCAATCGGGCAATCGGCAAGCGAATCGATGTCACAAGAACGGAGAAGACGCGAAACTCTTCGATTCGTTTCCCCCCGGGGGGCGTTTCCCTCTGTTCTCCAGGACTTTCTTGGAGCTCCTTTTTGCCCCCGCTCTCTTGCGCACGAGGCTCGCACGATCGGGTATGCTGACTTTATTACCCTCGGTTCTTATCTCTTCGGTTACTCGGTGATTTACAGGGCGACTCTGCGAGCGCAGAACCCGGCTTATTATTTAATTACTCGCCGGCCAGTTCTTTTTGAGGCTAGGCCTGCGGAAATTCCGCACGCGGCGGAGATATGGTTCCCGCGGGCGCGGAATCGCTTTCAGAGGCGCCGAGGGGCGTCGCACACGATGGCCAAGTGTTGCTTTCGTGTGTTCCACCTGCGATGGAACGGTTCACCTGGAAAATAGTGGGAAACGGCTGCAGGGGAAGGCGTGGACGAAACCGTAACACTTTCTACTTTCGTTTTTATCCTCGCCGTTCCTATTTTGTAAATCCATTCGATCTCGACCCGGTTGGAGATTTTCTGATTTCCAACCAAATCGCGGAAAATCCAAAGTGAGTTATCGGCGAAATGGAGTTTTTTGGATAGATAGCATTGTTCAGTCCACCGAAGGACGACAGGAGACATCTTAGGGTCTGGACTCAGGACTTGCGATCGCACGATCACCATTACACATATTAACAGGTCACATGTGTATGCACTGGTACCACGGAACGATAAGTGAAGTAAAAATTGTTAATCATTAAGTCTGATCAGACAGCCGAAGTCAAGGTACCGAATTTGGAACTGGGTACCATCGATGTACTTTCGAAATAAGTCAATTAATTCCCTGTAGCAACAATAGGTATGTTCAGTGTATATTCTGCATCTATGAAACTCCACCAGGTTGAATGTCCTCCAAGGAGTGTCGAAAGGACCTGGACGACCAAGGAGGTCACCTTTTTACCATCTCATGAGGAACGTGCCCCAGCAGGACCCTTTGGTTCCGGCACAGGTGGCACGGATGCACCGCAAGGACTCGTCCCAGGATCTCCGAGGTCCTAGGCGCATCCCGCGAAAAGATCGGCCGATGATCTACGAGACTCGTGGACGGTAATGGAATAACCATAGGGACGACGAGTAATTGTAAGAATTAACTAATAACACGTCCGCGAAGTAGGGTCGTGCGAACCCCATATCTGGGCCCCTAACCTGTCATTCCTCGATCCCTCCGTCCACCTCCTAAGGAGGGATCTATCAATTACCGCGACCTAAGTGGATCCTAGATCGGACACAATAGAATTGCCCGCCAAAGGGTTTTCTCAGGGGACCTCGCGAGGAGGGGGTCCTGGAGGAAGAACTCGCGTCGGCGACCAATTTGCATCCGCGATTAATAATTAAATCAATTACCCCAAGATCGCCGATCTTTCGAGATCCTCGTTACGTTCACGCCATGACTGGAGAAAAATCCTTGATCATTGCCTAAAGATATGACTCGAAAGCATTACCATGTATGGATCGTTGATCTTGGATATATGGAACTCGCAAACCTGATCATTTCTTAGGCAATCATATGAAGGCATCGAAAAGTAGAGAGAGCAAACAGACCCTAGTAGCATAGGATAATTTATAATATTTTTCTTTGTAATCTTTGCTAAATATCGCAAGCGACAGATTTTTTAAGATTTCTTGTAGATTTCATTCGAAGATATCGGAAATATTTGTTGAAAGTCTTAATGACATGTTTAGTTTCAATAATTTATAAACATATGTAGAAATTATATTTTTTAATTTATGAACATATAATAAAAATACATTTCTTTTACTTCACGATTATTATAGGACACTTCATTTGGTATCAAAAAACACAATAAATTTTTCTAATATTTTCGTTCCGCTATCTCATTATGGGAGCAAAACGTATGATTTTGATTTTAAATATTTTTAAAACGTTTATAATATATTCGGCAGATAATATTTAAAAATTACTTGTATTAAAAGGAAACGAAATGTTTTGTACATCTGGTAGAAAAATATTCATATAAATATTATAGAGGTAATATTCTAAAGTAAACGTTTTGCAAATATTTCAAATGTCTGGTAAATATTTACAAAATGTACAATGCACGTAAAAGGATAGAAAAAGTGGAAGAAAACAATCCTCGATTCTCTCTCTTCTACTATCTTGATAGTCGGATCAGCATATGGGGACCATATACCCTGCGTCTTTCATCTCCTTCGGTGCCACTTCTTTCGTAATCTAATCATGGACGTGAGATAAACGAATCCAATAAACTCAACCATTCCTTGATATTCCCCTGAAAACGGCGAAAACAGAGGAAAAGTGCGAGAAAAGTCCTTCATCCTCGCGTTTTAATTTCTGCCGTCTTTGTAGTCACATCAGTGTGCAGAGTCTACACATCCTACGTCCATTATATGTATATGAACCTTGGTACATATAGCTAGAATGCGAAGGATCTTCGACTCCCCCCGGCGGGGGGCGAGAAATTATAGAGATTACGTGAAAGATGCATGCAATCTCGCGTTTCAACTTCTGCCGTAGAATCGGCGAAAGTGATTTAACAGGTGGAGAAACGCGGGGTAATATCTGCCCAAGAAATATGGGATTTAAGCAGTTTAACAGCTACCTCATATATAATTTTTTTCTCTTTTTTTTTTTTGCAGAGTGCGCTTCTCATTATCATGGGAATCCATTTTGTTCATTCATCGGACACTTTATGGGGAACGTGAATTGTATTTCCTGGATGCGTGCAGGATGCCCTCCTTTTAAGGTGAATGGAAAATTCTCTTATGTAAAACAGTTGCAAAGTTACCTAGTGCGTCTGGTATGGCTTAATTTTCTCCCATTCGTATGATCATTTACTGTGTAGGTGCACCCTAGGAATTTCATGGTCACGGGCTTTTAATTTCATTCATGAATGCATTACGCGTCGTACAGTGGGAAGAAGGTTTAATGATTTGAAGAGCAACGATTTCGTAATTAGTGCAAGGTTTCCCGGTGTAAGTAACGGAGCGATAGTCACGCCGGTCGCTTCGGAAATTCTCCGCATGTTTTAATTCAATTTTATGAATATAAAATACATGTGATACAATGTATGGAATCGACTACTCGGAACCTGGGGCAGATTTTCCACAAGCTTCCGATATCGCAATTTCCCTCTTTTCTTTGTATTTATTATCGCGATAGTCGCTTCACCGAACCGTGGAACGGTAAGAAGCATGCACGAAATTTCGAGACAAGTGTTCGCGATTTTCGTGACTCGATTTTGGGAATTACTCATTGTAATGTATTGTATGGAGGTTGTATCAAGGAACTCGGGAACTTACTCGGGAAATGAGAATTGAAACTTGATGAAAAAAACTTGCCAGCTTTCTGTACTTGTTAAAAGAAGGATGGTAATGTGATCCTTAGTATGCAAGTACTAACATCCCATTTTAGGCAGAATAAAGAAACAATTAAACGTAACTTTGTGTTGAATTTCTATAAATCCTCGGTTTATTCCTTGTCTCACTATTTACTCCTTACAAGAAGTCGCAATGACCGTCTCAACAAAACGAATAGGTTCAAAGAGCAACTATCGAATGTCATTTTAGAAAAATATACGTAATACAATATAAAAAAAAATGATTAAGCGTACTTTAGTACTTATTTTCCACAAGTCCTCAATACCTCACAGTTTGTTCTTCTCTGTGGTACATAGAGTCGCGATGATAGATTAAACACACGATTCCGAACTGAATTTTATTAAAAAAAATTAAACGTAATGGGATGAAAAAGCCGATTAAACATAAATTCTTAACAATTTTCCACAAAACATAAAAACTCAATTATAAAAACTGTCAAACATAATGGAATAAAATTCATCGATTAATAAAAAATTATTAAAAATTTTCCGCAAATCTACGATACCGTACAATTCGCTCCTTTCCGCGTTACTTGTACTCGCGGTAATCACCTCGAAACCTGGACTAAACTTCATACACCCAGTTCAATGTTACAAAAAGTGGGCAAAATAATGGAATAAATAAAAAAGTCGATTAAACGTAGCTTGATACACATTTTTCACAAGTCCTTGATACGCCAAAATTCGGCGTTTCCGCGTTACACAGAATCACGGTAGTCGCCGCGGCGAGAAGCGCGCCCCGGAATTTCACGGTACGAGCTTTTAATTTAAGCATTTTAAGCCGACAGTTTCCACCCTCCCACCAATCGCCGGGCGATGTGTCATTTAATTTCCGCAATAACGCTTTTGTTTCCCGCGGAAAAAAGGGTGGCGGAGGGTGGGAAAGAGAGAAAGCGGAGGGATGGAAAGAGCGCTCGTCGAACAAACGAACGAACGAACGCCATCGCCGCATTGTTGCCCGCTGGACCCGAGCTCCTGTCGCGGCTAAATGCCGTGAAATTGTCATCCTGCAATCACAAAGGGAATTCACTCTCGCACCCGGTGAAATATAAACGCGTTTTTCCGACGGCCATTTTCCGCCCGGATTGTTATTTGGGACGAATTGTTTTCCGAACGGAGTCCCTCTCGCCGCGTGGAAAACCGCAACCTGCCCTTAAGCGAACTCGGTTCGATCGCCAAACCGATTCTCATCCTTTGGGGAACCTTTGCGAAACCTAAGGAAAATTGAAAAGGTCCTGCGGAATTGCAAAAGGAATTTAGGAAAATTCATTTCAAGGAGCGAAACCATCATTCTTCGATTTTAAGAGGCAAGTTTAGGATTTGATCTTGGACTGATTGGAGTCTGAGAGGACATGTTTCTTTGAATTTCTTGCAGCTGTTTGAAGGATATTATCACCAATTAAACTTATAACCAAAATCTGCGTAACAAAATTTCATCGATTTGACGCGACGTCCAAGACGCAACATTTCGCAATATTCGCAGGATTTCACAATTTTCGAGTCGAGGGTTTGCAGGCGAAATCACCTCGTAAATGGAGTGCAAACTGCCTGTAAAGGTACGCGAAGGTGAATGCGATTCTACGTAACCGTGTGTTACATTTACGCACCTTTTGACTCATCGATGTACTCCAAGATGGCGTAAACCCCGATAAATCGTTCCACTCGTTACATTGCGTCACGACGTTTTCTTTTTGAAAAATTGACAGGTCCATTACCGTGCTAAACTCGGCCGTCATTATTTCAAGAAGGGAGACTGGTTTCTGGCTATAATGAAAATGTGATTATTAATTACCCGGGCACTGATCACATAGTTAAAATGCAAGTGCACATTCAATCCTGCATACCCAATCCGTATCTCGGAATTTATTCAGGAGGATTTCTTTAAGCACTTTCCATGTCAACAAAAATTCACTCAAAAATCGATACTTGACGCTTTTCTGTACGCATACATTAAAAATTTGTGGAAAATATAATTTTCTGCCGAATTTAGTGTAAAAAGTTGTAAGAAGCCCTTATGTATCCGCTTGGAATAATTCCTTGGAATAATTTCTTTTCCATTTTACTTAAATCCATTATTTCCTCTTTTCGTATTCGCCTAAATCTTGACCCACCCCTTACCCTTCCTTCGAGGGATCGATCGGGCGCAATCGAAGGCTCGCATCCGATCGTAGAATCCGGGGAACGAAAGGACGAGTCCCTGGGGTCCGTTTAGACCCCTGCTCGTCCTTTTCCCTCGCTCGGAGCCCATCCAGGCGTGATCCAGCTTCCCCTCCATTCGATAGGAATATTGGAAAATAATGCACTTACATTCTGCTACTGTGCAGCAGCTCTCTTGGGAGCCGACTCTGGATGAAAAGGAGGATCGAGAGGGTCGCAAAAGAGAGCTTTTCCATGCCAGTATCAGTCAGAAATTGCCAAGAGGTATCTGGGAAGACCTAGGTTATCAGAACAGCAAGAAATTCGGAAACGCACTATTCTCTGATAAAATGTCCCATTTCCTCCCAGGATCTGACAGAACCTGCCAAGGTATCCCAGAACCTGTCGAATCTTAACGATACTAATCAGTTACCAGGATTCACCAATTCCCACGAGAACCTGTTAATATCTATCGAGATCTAGCCAATAACTACGAGGAACTACTAAACCGTATGAGGATCTGTGGCAATATCTGTCAAAACCCAGAAGGACCTACCATATCAATAAAGATCTGCCAATACCTGCCAGGATCTACTAAGCCTGCCAATACCTACAAAGACATACCGGTACCGACAAAATCTACCAATATCTGTCGGGCATATCTACTAGTATCTACCAAGACCTCCTGATATCTGCTAGGACCTACCAAAAGGACTTTCATTACCCATCACTCCTAACCAGAACCTAGTATCATCCTTATGTCTTATTCTCTACCCAATACCTACCATTACCTACTCATACCTCCCAGGACCCATCACAAGCCATCTCCAAAGCTCATTTTTGACAAATTTCGCTTTCATGGGCATTTTGATGGCACCATGGGGATCCGGAACCGACCATTACCTACTCATACCTCCTAGGACCCATCACAAGCCACCTCCAAAGCTCATTTTTGACAAATTTCGCTCTCATGAGCTTTTTGATAGCACCATGGGGATCCGGAACCTACCATTACCTACTCATACCTCCCAGGACCCATCACAAACCATCTCCAAAGCTCATTTTTGACAAATTTCGCTTTCATGGGCATTTTGATAGCACCATGGGGATCCGCAACCTACCATTACCTACTCATACCTCCCAGGACCCATCACAAGCCATCTCCAAAGCTCATTTTTGACAAATTTCGCTTTCATGGGCATTTTGATAGCACCATGGGGATCCGGAACCTACCATTACCTACTCATACCTCCCAGGATCCATCACAAGCCATCTCCAAAGCTCATTTTTGACAAATTTCGCATTCATGGGCATTTCGATGACACCGTGGGGATCCGGAACCCAAGGAGGCCCATCAGGCGAGAGAAAGAAGGCAATCCGCGCGCATTCACGGACGATGAAAACCCCAGGCAATTAAAGGAGGAGCTAACAAGCTGGAATCGCTATCGTTTCCTCTGCATCTCCACCGGCTAAAAGGATCGTTGGCGTAATAAGGTGTACGGGCACACTACGGATCCAATAATTAAGTCTTTCGCTCGATTAAGAGGCTCGAGGTCGCGAGTCCGGGGACCGGGAGGTATGTAAGACTGCGGGGGAGAGGAAGAGCACGAGCGCAGGACCCACCTACGTGGAGGAAAAAATTAATTGGCGGGGTTGGGGCCGCGATTTTGCGTGGGGTGCACAACCAAGAGTCTCTTGATACCCCCTGACGAAGTTACACCGATATATCCGAAAACCTTATCAAATTAAATTGTCATTTCACCAGCGGTACTTACCCTGGGGGAAAACATTCATTGAACCTGAGATACATTTTGTTCATTCAGAGAACAATTATCTGACCCAAATAAATTGTCATAATTCCAAAGAGATGTTGCATCCTATTTATTCCAGTATTTTTAAGTAAAATAATTATTCTTTTAATTAATAACATTTTTCTTTGGTTCATTGATTTTTTTTTTTTTTTCGGTGTAGGTAACTCATTTCCCCTGATCCCCGAATTCATAATTAAAAGTTTCGGGTACAGATTGAGAGGGTATATTATATTTCCATCTGCTATAAAATATATGTGTGTCCACTTTTTATTAATAGAAGGCACAGTGATTGTAATTGGTTATCTAGATATTTATTTCCTACAAGGTAATGTTCAGTTATTCCGAGGTGATAAATACGGAGGAGGTTATGTCGGCACGTCCAAGGTATTATCAAGCTGTGTTATCATGACATCCGTGGTCACATTTACTTAGATAAATCATTTAGGCTGATCTCCGAATTCGTCCTTATATCTTAGGGAAATAAATTAGAAACGCCATTAAATATTGACCTGCTGTTAAAATACATTTATATACCTTATGTATTATGTATTATGCGAAAATGCGAAAAATGACGATCGATTAAAAATGCCATTAAATATTGATCTNATACCTTATGTATTATGTATTATGCGAAAATGCGAAAAATGACGATCGATTAAAAATGCCATTAAATATTGATCTGCTGTTAAAATACATTTATACACATTGTTTCTATTAATGAAATGCAGAATGCAAATCAATGGTTATCCAGACGTTTTTTTACGGCATGATAAGGTTCGGTTGTTCTACAGTGATATGGAACGGCATAAACTTGGAATATTTATTTATCAGCGTCCATTTATTTCCCCGACATGGACCGGTAAACCGTTTTTACTGCGAAAAATGACGATCGATTAAAAATGCCATTAAACATTGACCTGCTGTTGAAATACATTTACATGCATTGATTCTATTAATGCAGTGCAGAATGGAAATCAATGGTTATCCAAGCGTTTTTTTACAGCGTGATGAGGTTCGGTCGTTCTAAAGTGACATGGTACGGTATAAACATGGAATATTTATTTATCAGCGTCCATTTATTTCCCCGGCATGGAACAGTTAACCGCTTTTACTGCGAAAAGTGACGATCGAAGTGATATCAGGTGGCGATGTGTTGGACGCGTGGTAAGGCGTGCGCACGCGCGGGTATATGCGTGGCATGCCTCCTGCGCCATAATTAAGAGAGCCGGGACTTGATTAAGAGATCCTGGGCAGCAAGGGGCCTTAACGGACTCTAAGATAATAATCCCGAAGGTAATAATAAGAAACACGGAGACGCCGAGGGAATGCAGAGAGAAATTGTCGTCCCACTGGTGGTACCCGAACTCCCAGGACGAGATCCCCAGCACGCTTTCAATTTCTTTTTTCTTTCCCCTTTTTTTCCTTATAATTGCCCAGCCTAATTATACTAATATTTGCCTAGCGCAAAAATGTTCTCGGTATCGGAGGCAAATTTAAAAAAATTTATATTCTGGATTGACTCTCGCGATAGCGGGGGAAAAATGACTGATAGTTAAACGCAACAGGGATGTATATATAGATTCGCGGAGTTAACAGCTAATTGATCGACTTTTCATTAAGGTCTGTAATCGGTGAGCACGTGGAAGTGTGGTCCTTATCGCGTTTGGTGTTATCAGCCGCGGATACACGCGCCGTGCCTCCCGTGCAATAATTAAGAGAGCCACGGCTCGATTAAGAGATCCTGGGCCGCACCGGGCCTTAACCGACTCCGAGATAATAATCCCGAAGGCAATAATAAGAAAGCTGGGAGACGAAATTGTCGTCCAGGAGTTTATTAGCCCGGGACGCGTCCCTTAAACCGGCCGTAAGCGTATACCGGGTGAGGCCACAACTTTACAAACTTAATAATTCATAATCTAGTAAATATCCGCTGTATTAAAAAATGGCTCGGACGAAAGTTGCTTGTCAAGGAGAGGACCTTATGATGCACCGAGCGTATTTTCGTTAGTTATTCTCATTTTCGAGATATGAACGTCACTTTTGATTTCCAACGTGGCTCAGGCCCACAAAAGTAAATCTCAGATTTTCTTGTGTCATTTGAAAATAATTATTCTGTTCTTCTGGCAATCTATAAAGACCTATACAAATTGCAGACATTTTAGAATTATCTATATTGTATTAATTTACGTTACTGTATCTATAGGACCGCCATTAACATTAGGCTGTTCCATAAATTCCCGATCAAATTTGTCTAGGTCCAAAAGTAACCTTTGTTGCGAGAAAATGAACCACGCGTTAATTAACAATGAATTCCCCAACATCGTCGATCACTTTTTACCACTTTCCCGAGTGTTTAATATAGACATGCCGTTATCTCCGAAAAGAGTTTACGGAACAACCTAATAAATATACTCGACGCTACATCGGGATACAAAAATTGACAAGGATCCTCTTCTTACTCCACCATTTAATAAGTGTCAGCCTTTCGTTGTAAAACGTGGAGGATTTATTGTCAGATGGCTGTCTTCGAGGAAGGGCTCCGGGTTTAGTGGTGCCGTTTAGGAATTTATTCCTCGGAGAACACAACGGAGCGTCCATACTTGGCGCGCAGTGGTACCGCGGCCGCCATTTTGTCCGAGGCGCGGAGAACAGGTACTCGAACTTTATCGTTCGGTAACTGGAATATCGCGAGAGGCGAAGAGAGAGAGAAAGAGAGAGAAAGATCGAGGGAGAGGGAAATACCTCGAGGGAGAGAGGAAAAGTCAACCCGGGAAAGAAAGGTGGGACCGTAATGGCGCGCGCAAAGGAGAGAGAGATCCGAGTCGCAGTTCTAAAAGGCGAGACCCGGAGGACCTCTTTCGTAACGAGCGACAGCGCTTCGAGCCTCGCTCTCTAGCTTTTATTATCGGCCGCCATTCCAGCGAGGACTTTCCACCAGCGATTTCCCCGGGTTTTATTCCCGAGGAATAAATTGAAGGTTTCCGATTTTCCCCGCGAGGCCCGATCGGGACGAGGACATTCGAATCCGATGCAAGTACAAGACAAACTCGCAAAGCAACTCGGACGACTGAAAGAAGTTGAGAGAAATATAAATGATAAAAAAAGTTGAAGTATCACCACCTATCCTGAATCCGTTCAATCCTATATTCGTAAATAATGAGACCGCCACGCGCATTAAAAGTGAGACTTCGAATATCAGGATAATGATTGTTTTGCATCACCTTTTATCAAGTACTTCACTTTAAATGTCAATTATTAAATTACTAAATAACGCGCTAACCCTATTAGGAAATGTTTACGTAAAATAAGTTAATAATAAATGTTTTGTTCTCTAAATCGGACTTCTTTTATTAACGTGCAGACTTATACGTGTCATGCCGTGAGAGGTTTCATATAGAAAAGAAAATGATAAACGTGCGGATGTTGAGTTCACAAGTGGCGGCCGCTATAAGTAAGCGGTTCATTGATAGTCGTGAAGTGATAGTAGTCCATCACTTTTTTGTAATGTCAAAGATTCCGGAATTTACTGGAATTTCTCAGGTTTAGATCCCTTGAAGCGATCCTCGAGATTTGCAGGATTTCATTGAAGACCGCGAGTCTTCAACGGCCGCAAGATGGCCGCTCTTGCTATTCTTCCGGGCTAGAGTACGCGTTTAAGGATGCACTTAGAATAGTGCTGGATACGCTTTACAGTGCAAAAAGTACAGTTCACTATATTTTAGAGTAAACTGAGGTTTACCCGCTGAACAAGGATTTATTGTCGGCCGGAATGGGTGCTTTGACCGGGTTTAAAGATTCTTCCTTGGTTTGGTAATCCCTAAGAGAACAATAAAAAAAATACAGGGAATCGGTAATTTTTCGAAAAACCATTTAGACTTTGTTTAACAAGCACGATGGAATTGCTTGTCAAATTGCCCAATTCAATCATTGTCAGTCGAAATGGGTGTTTGGCAGGATTTACAGATTCTTCCTTGGTTTGGTAATCCCTAAGAAAACAATTTAAAAAAAATACAGGGCATCGGTAATTTTTCAAAAAACCATTTAGGCATTGTTTAACAAGCACGATGGAATTGCATGTTAAATTGCCCGATCCAATCATGGTCGATCGACATGGGTGCTTTGGCAGGATTTACAGATTCTTCCTTCGTTTGGTAATCCCTAAGAGAACAATTTAAAAAAAATACAGGGCATCGGTAATTTTTCAAAAAACCATTGTTTAACAAGCACGATGGAATTACATGTTAAATTGCCCAATCCAATCATGGTCAATCGAAATGGGTGCTTTGGCCGGGTTTACAGATTCTTCCTTAGTTTGGTAATCCCTAAGAGAACAATTTAAAAAAAAAATACAGGGAATCGGTAATTTTTCAAAAAACCATTTAGGCATTGTTTAACAAGCACGGTGGAATGGGTGCGGATAGAAATGGTCGCAATTTCGCCGATAATTTCTTCTCTTCGGGGCGCTCGTGTACGGTCGAATACCAGGCAATGATGCAGATTATGAATTTCATGATTTTATAGTTATTTTCTTCACCTGAATGCTCAGCCAATATTAACTGACGGAACAACTTAATGTCAGCCACGTCAGATGTTTTCCCTTGTTTAGTATTCAAATTTAGACGCATAAATCGCTGACGAAAATCGTTCGGTGTTTCGAGATAGGCTTTACGCATTCCGGGTATTCATGTATCTTTCCGCGCAATTTTATCCGGATACCACACATGTAAAATTTATTGCGCGGCCATTAAAGTGAAGGTGCGACGTAAAACTGCATTTAAATTAATAAACACGTAAAAAAAGGTAACAAACCGAGGGCAAAGACATAAAAATTAAGCGTTTAGAGTATAGATAGATTTTAGTTGACTGTATACATTTTTATTCATTGCGTGTATAAATATCAGTGTAATTTGAAATGAAATGTAAACTGAAGTATATCGCTCTTTTGAAATTTGCAAGTGTAGAAAGCCGCAATCATCTCCCGATTTTTCATAACGTGATATCTAGGGTAAGATGGCTGCAATTAGTGCCGCCACCGACACCTCTTTCTATGACCGAAGAGCATACAAGTGCACTCATATGCAACCAAATAGCAGGAAATGGCGCAGATCGCAGATATTGGTACCCCCCTGTCGGATTCTTCACCTCTGTACTAGAAAAATATTCAAAAGGAAACGACTTAATTCCGACCAGCAAGATGCTTATACTCGCTTAATGTGTAAATTTATGCCTGCATTAAGCCAACGTACCAATAATAATACAAAAAGCTCCACTTTTTATCAACTTCAACGAATCGTGCACTTCCGAAAACTCATTCCAAAGACAAATCACCAGTTTCAGCGTCTTTGATCGGTACCAATATCGACTTCCGCTGCAAAGACACTTTCGCTGCCGTTTTACTTAGCATAAGCGTGTAAATTTAAAAAAGGCATACACATATACATATCGTACGAAACAAGTACAGGATTAATTTCCAAGAACCAGGTGCCGACAGGAGCTATTTTTCATACGTACTGCAATTTAGATAAGGTATCATGGTGGAAGTAAAACATCGGCTTCTGGCCGAAGTGAATTTTAAATTTACCGCCGTAAATGTCGGCCATATCGCCCGACTGACTGCCAATCATATCGTAAGGAGCTCTTTTCCACCGTAAACGTAATTTTTTATCGAACGGGGTGGGCCAGGATTTTCTGAAAATCGCTTTTAAGACATCATTTGACAACTGCGGTGTTGGAATGGGCCCGGGTGCAAGATGGCCGCCGTTGCCGACACCTTCACTCCGTACGGGACGCTTACACGCTCGCATTTGGCCTCATCCACGAGATCCGAAAGAGCGATCGAGGAGGCGCTGGGCAGCTGTCGAAAGATTAAGATAACCCTGAAGTTAAGTGAACGTCGGGGTGTGCCCGGCTGTGGATTTAAGGTGATTAAAGGCACCTGATATCGAGAATTATTATACCATATATTTGGTAGTGGCGAAGCCTTACTCCCCGACGGCCGCATAAATTTCTTCAACGAAGCCAAGAAAAGATGGCGGACCCATTCGTAGAGAAAAAAAGTTAGATGGTCCACGACATCCATCCAGTACTGAAGACGGCGAAAATTAAATATCTTAATATCTGACAAGAAGAATTACAAGAAAGATTGCGGAGCCACTGCACCGGAAACAATAGGTCGACGGTATTCAAGATGGACTCCTCGACATGAAAAATTGTATATCTACCCATCAAATAAAGAATTACAACCTCGATAAAGTGCATTTCTCATTTCGGAATTATTATACGCGTTTTAGGGATTTTTATGAATTATCGACGTTTTAGGGGGAAAGAAAATTTAATATTTTTTAAAGAATTGATAAGTTACAATAAACGACATTCAGACAGTATTTACGGACTCCTCGGCACCAAAAATTGTACGTTTCGACGTCAAAGAAAGAATTACAACCTCGATAAAGTGCATTTCTCCTTTCGGAATAATTATACGCGTTTCAGAGACTTTTACCAATTAACGACGTTTTACAACGATCCAATATTTATTCAGTATTTTTGAGAAAATTGATTTTTCTCGTAGACGTGAATTTTGGGTTATCGACTGAATAAGTTCAATCGGAGTTTTTTAAAATACACTTTTACGGTGTAACTTTCGCAATACGGAACACGATGTTCTTCCATGATCTGTTTGAGCACATTTATGGCGTCCATAGAAAATGCGCTCATGCCGGCCACGTTATACATCGGAGGAAACGATAGGGTACCCGCCTCTCTCTTCCTGTTCGCTAGGTGGAGGTGCGTAATAACCGAATGATTCAGATGCATTATGCAAACGAGTCCTTTCCAATGGTCCGAAGGCTCATTGCAAGTAGCGAAGCAGTGCACAATCCAGCCGGGGGCGTAAATGCGATTCCCAATAAAATGCGAGAATTCCCCATAAAAAGGAGCCGTTCGGCAGGCTGGATTCCGCGCGAAGTAAGGCAAAGTGTTTTTATACAAATTTTTCAGACATTCCTAATTTAATGTGAAATCTAGCCGACCAATACGACGCTTTCCCCGTGGACTCGCCTAAGTGGTATCTTTATGTTCCGTATCTTGACATTCCACGGGTTGGTGAAATGTCAGGCAAGTCTTTCCCATCCCCTGGTAGGATTTAATAATCGAGGAAACGATTCATTTTCACGAAACAAGGAAACGTCTTCCCAGGTTTGATATCAAGTCCCATTGAAACCGATTATCGCAAGACTGATCAAATTCAGATTCCATTTCTAATTAAGATTGGAGGGATAGGATCATATCGTAGATGAGGACCTTACGATGATTATGTCAGAAGCCATTTTGAAGGGTGAAGTCGTGTTTGTCATTCGTCACTTCTTCCTCAGGAGTTCAAGGGGCATTCATGAAACGCGTTTATGACAACTCCACATCCTATCGCATGCTTAGAGATAAAAAAAACAATAGCGCGAACCCCGAAAACCCTTGAAACCCAAAAGCCGAAGACCCCAAGAAAATGAGGAAGAAATCCATAATCCCATCCCCGGCGATCGGATGATCCCTAAACGCCTTCATGACTATTTACTCAGCCAATTGCACTATTTTGAGCACATAACTGTGCCTTATATACTAAACTTATAACCTACTTTGTAACTTTCATCGTAGAACATGTCAAATCAGTACACTGTAATTTCCAACGAAAGTGTTATTTACGTTACAATATGCTCTTATTTAACAATGTAAGATCATTTGGCGCGTTAAATCCTCGGGATGATCACCAAGATCTGCAACATTAATTAGGCATTTTTAAATTCGAAGTCGTGGAGGTACCTACGACGTTCATCCCGTGCCACTTCCTCCTTAGGAGTCCAAGGAAGAGCGAACGCGTCTACACCAACCCGCCATCCCATCGCATGCTTCCACGTAGAGGAAACGATAGCGTGAACCCCGGGAACCCCGGGAACCCAAGAGCCTCGGAACCTGAGAAGACGAGGAAGGAATCGGTGAACCCATCCCCGGCGATCAGATGATCCCTGGACGACTTCGTGACCGAGTATTTGCTCAGCCGTTTCCAGCCTCTATCCGGGCGAGCATCGATATCCCTTCCAGGATACATAATTATATTATAATAAAGTGTAACGATACGAGCATGCCTCTTGGCCTCTCGTTGCGGAGGTGAGGTCTACCCCCTAGGTCTTAATGCGAGCCCGGCGATCACGGAGCGCTCCGGGTCCCGACAGGAGGCGAGAGGGCAGAGGCGAGCCAGGAGGAAGATCCGACTCCGGGTTAATTCTTCCTGGAGCCGCTCGTAGGTAACCCGGTGTCAGAGGGCCGGGTTTATCACTCATCTCCTCCTGCCCTTGCGGACTCTCCTAGGAGAAGAGCCCAAACTCGAGCCCGATCGATCGGCACCCACCGGTCCTGGACGTCCTGGACTCCTCGAGAGCCGCCATCCACCCCAGGGTCGTTCCTCGACCCTTAATAAGCGGTTGCGAGGACCGGGCGAGAGCTCTTGCTTAGACCGGCTTTATCTGGCTGCATTTATTCCCTTATTTCCCTGAACCGAGAGCCCACCTGACCGGGGAAACGAGTGCCTTACCCCCAGGATCCCAGCCTTTTTACTACGGCCCGTGGCTCGTGCTCCTGGGAAAGGTGCACACCCTGCCAATTCCTTCGCTGCACCCGATACTTGCACCCAACGCTCGTTGCACCTAATTCCAGGATTCTGGGAGCTGAATGTTCAATGTATGTACTCGCCGCCAGACTCTACCGAGTTTTCTCGTCGTTTTAGCTTTTTACCTTAACGGGGCATAAATTACTGGGGAAGGGTCCACCGATCCGGAATTACTCTTTCTTTGAGAGAATTTTTTCTCGCCATTTGTTCACGATTAAACGCTATGCTGTATCTGGATGCACCAATTCCTTCATTGCACTCACTGCTTGTTGCATCTAATTCCAGGATGCTAGGAGTTGAAAAATTCATTCACCTTGACTTATTTTAGAAAAAAAAATAAATTACTAGGAAAGGGTCCGCTGATCCGTAATTACCCCGTTAAAAATAGATTTCAATTTTATAACATTTTCGTTAAAGTCATTTTCTAACGCGATGCATTAATTTTACAGAATTTTATAGATGCGTTCTGAAAACACGTGTTGTAAATTTGTACATTAAATAATATATATAAACTTGGTACATAAGTATATTAAATTGCCTAGAAAATTTCACAAAATTATACATGATATCGTTATAAGTGTATAATAAATGTATACTAATTCACTTTAAAGGCATCAAATGTATAATTACACTACAGGCTTACGTTTTAAAAGTGCACGAATTGTAAGAACCTTTTTAACAGTGCAGCCTTTAAAGGACATTTTTTACAGTACAGGTGTTCAATCGACGTCACTTCTAAACGTAAGACCAGAATCTAATAGTCAAGCTACTCACTTTTCCACCGATTATACTTAATAAGGTTTATCGTCTTCCTCGTCTTCGCCGATTTCCATTCTTCCTGACAAGGTGGTAGAGATATGCAGCAATGCCTAGAAGATAAGCTTTTCTGTCGCCGGCAGCTCTTCAGCTCCTTATTCACCCAACTCCATCAGGGATCGCAAAGGACCTCGGCTGGTTCCCAAGGCAAGAAGGGGTTGCCGTTTACACAAGAGTTAGCCGCGATTCGAGGCGAGACGAGTGCTCGTCGAATCACTTAAATGATTAAGGAAAAGGGTTGTTTGGACAGGGTCTAAAATCCCGGGGCCATTTCGTTCTTCTTGGCCCCTTAATCCGTATTGTCAACGACTCGGGATTCGAGCCCTCGGGACTCCTTCGGATCCCTGGGGCTCCATTTGGGAATAAATCCTCGAAATATCTTCTCACCTTATCCGGCGCGCCTTTTCTTCATTTTCTCCCCGGTTCCGGTATAAATTATCCGTAAAATTGGGGGCTCGATTTTCTGCCTGCCTTTCCGTTAAATCGCTTCCTCCTTGGATTGGATGGAAGTCCGCAGGAACAAGGGAATAAATATAGCTAGATAAAGCGGAACCAAAGCGAGGCCGCTTATTAAGGTAAAACCAATATGGCGGACGCTCGGCGTAGCCTCTTACGGAATACTCGACCTGGCATTCCGAAAGGTTTAGACACTTTTATGAGATTATTTACGGGAAACGTCATGAATGAAACGAGACTTCCGTATGTATTTCGTTGCAATACACATTTTACCAGTACGTAATAACTTTACGGTATAAAGCGGAAGAAATGCAAGAATGCGTTTCCATGTGCTGACTAACTGTAGCATGACGCTATTTTATATAAAATGTATTTATATTAATTCGAGAGGTTTAGGACACTTTTATAAGATTATTTACGGGAAACGTCATGAATGAAACGAGACTTCCGTATGTATTTCGTTGCAAACCATTTTATCAATATGTAATAACTTTAAAAAAGTATGAAGCGGAAAAAATGCATAAGTGCGTTTCCATGTGTAGCCTAACAATAAGTGTGGCATTGGAATTTTAGCCTGACGTTATTTTATATAAAATGTATTTATATTAATGTACTCATATGGCAAAAGCGACAAAAACTAAAAGTTTTCAATGGCCTCTTACGGAATACTCGACCTGGCATTCCGAGAGGTTTAGACACTTTTATGGGATTATTTACGGGAAACGTCATGAATGAAACAAGACTTCCGTATGTACTTCGTTGCAATACACATTTTACCAGTACGTAATAACTTTACGGTATAAAGCGGAAGAAATGCAAGAATGCGCTTCCATGTGCAGCCTAAGTGTAGCATTCAAATTGTAGGCTGATGTTATTTTATACAGATTTCTTTTATGTTAATGTACTCATATGGTGAAAGCAAGAAAAACGACAAGTTTTCAATAACAAATGAAATCTATAAGTGTGTATTATAACAATGCAGCGTATCATTCCAAGTATGACTTCCCGAAATGAAGCGTGGCATTGTCAAAATAGTTCAGTAAGAAAAACTGTATTCTTAAAAGTTATATAAAAATGGCGGAAGTTAAGCCACATTTATTTTCGCAGATTTGTCAAAAATATTTTCTACTAGTTATACGAAATGGAGGTGCACTTAAAAGACCGATTACATACACGTGGATCGACGTCGGCGAATCCACTGACGGAAAAGAACATTGTGTCGACAAGATCATGTAAACACGTCGTGATACGTGAAAGGTCACCCCACCAACATCACCCCACCTGATCAGGTTATCCGCATGAGCCTGTCAGGAGTCATGGTACCGCCTCCTGATCCGTTTTCTCGCTGAATAACTTTCCCTCCCTCCTTTAGTTAAAGCGTTTACGAATTTCCGCGGACGCTCGAATCGCCATTGACAAACGATATAACATCCCGCGAAAATTCGGGCAAAAGATATCTCCAAGATATACCACGAAAGAACGAAGATAACATTTTAGAAAGAATTATACTCAACATATATTGGGATTTGCAGGCTAACCCGTTCGCGACCGCTGACGTGAATTCACGTCATTTTAAATTCTATTCCTGATTGCCGCTGACGTGAATTCACGTCATTTTAAATTCTATTCCTGGTTGCCGCTGACGTGAATTCACGTCATTTTAAATTCTATTCCTGATTGCCGCTGACGTGAATCACGTCCTCCTTGGGGGGGTGTAGCATTGCTGGACAATATTGTGTTTTCACCGTCCTTATACAGAATACGTTTATACCAAGTTTCGTCGAAATCCCTCCACTGCTTCTACGAAAATTATTATAAAAACTGAATTTTCGCCAAACTTTGGGGGGTTGTTTCACCCCTTGAATGTGGACCATTGCAGATATAAAAAAAACACGTTTCTCTTAGAATTTTGTGTTCTTCAACATATATGGAAATCAATAAGATTGGGGGCGGACACTTGGGAATGTTTCCTTGTTAGTCGGCTCACTAATTGTATACAGGTTAGTGGCAACCAGTTTCAGGATTCCACTATTTTCGCCGGTACTCGATATTTGAGACGGAAAAAATTTGCCAGTCGCTAATGTGTTAAAAGAATCGAAGGTAGGAATTAATACCAAGAAGTGGATAGAAAGTAGACATTGCATCTTGAAAAGAGAGGTTAGGATGTGGGATTCGTGCATCAAGAGGATCCAAGGTGAAGATCGAGTCTAAGAGAGGTTAGGAATTAGGAATTGCACATTAAAAAGATAGGTTAGGAGGTGGGAATTCATTTCCGTCGTAGAGTCGAGGCAGGTCTTGGTCTTTTTCTTGGGCTCCTCCGAAGTTCGCCGGGTCGAAGATGTCGCGTCCATCCAATTCTCAATAAATCTCCAGGACGACCGATCCAGGGGAGGACGCCCCTCGGCCGTCCGATTTTCCCGGTAGCACCCTTCGGCCCGACTTCTTGACGAGCACGGAAAACGCGAGGTGACGGGCCGATGTCGAGTTCGATTAATTTTCCGGTCATTATTTTTTATGACTCCTTATCGCCGGCTCAGCAACCCCCACGGCCCGGAGCCGTCTTCCGCGTTATAGGACCCGTCCGGGTCGCCGGGTCCACGGTTGGTTTATTCGCGCGGTGATTATCGTCGCGCTCTCCGTTTTACATAAACGTCAGGGCGCATCGGTCGGCCTCCTAAAGACGTCCGCCGGATAAGCCGAAATCCGACCGAGTTATCGAGGGGACGTCCCGGAGAGGCGGGAACCCCCAACGTGGAGCCAGGCTCCCGGAATTTGGGGAGCGGGTCCAGCCGGTCATCGGCACCATCGATATTCAAATCGACGGTAGTCGTCCTTCGGGGAACAAAATTCTCCATACGTTAAATCTGTTCATCCCTTTTGTTGCTGCTTCACTCGCCGATACCGATTCAATCATCGGAAGTAGTATAAGGAGATACAACAGGAGATACAACTTCCAACCAATCCCCAGAATTCCATAAACAGTTCCTTGGGTTAAAAACCGAAATACTTAAAAATGTTCCAGGTTACTCATTTCACGTATCTCTATCATACGTTCCCCGTCACTAATCACGGATCTGGCATAAGGACCCCAACCAACCATCAGCACCAGTCCCAACCCTAAAATGGTACCACCGTCCAGGATTCCAGCACACATAATACCGGTTACAATCAACACCCACTTCCGGAAGACCTCTCCCAGCCAATCCCCAGAATTCCATAAACAATTCCTTGAGTTAAAAAATAAAATACTAAAAAATGCCCCAGGTTACTCATTTCACGTATCTCTATCATACGTTCCCCGTCACTAATCACGGATCTCGCATAAGAAACCCAACCACCCACCAGCACCAGTGCCAACCCTAAAATGGTACCACCGTCCAAGATTCCAGCACACATAATACTGGTGACAATCAACACCTACTTCCGGAAGACCTCTCCCAGCCAATCCCCAGAATTCCATAAACAATTCCTTGGGTTAAAAACCGAAATACTCGAAAATGTTCCAGATTACTGTTGTTGTTCTTGTTGTTACAGAAACGCTACAGATTTCACGTATCCCCAACTACCCACCAGCACCAGTCCCAACCCTAAAATAAACAATTCCCTAGGTTAGAAAAGGAAACACTCGGCCGGATCAATAGTCCCTCGGGCCGACCCAGTTGGCTCAGTCGAAGTCACACCCCAAGAAGGAAGAGCAGAAGAGGAAACCTCGAGCCGGGTTCCGGGTTAGTCCCGAGGGTTGGGCGGGAGGCGGGGCGGGGGCGGGCGGTACCGGAAGCGTCGGGTTCCGGGCGCGTCCCGACGCCCGGCGTCCTCGGCCGCGGCCGGCACTCCGGCTCGCGGTCCCGGTCGTCCTCGCGGTCCCCCAGGGTCTCTCACCTCGGAGTGCAGGGAGGAGCCGCAGTCTTCCTGGGCGGAGCCTCCGAACCGCAAAACACCCGCCGACTCTCTTTCTCTCTCCCTCTCTCTCTCTCTCTCGGCTACTATTAATTATTTATGCTCGCCCGAGTGTTGTGCGTGCCGTTGCCAGCTCGGTTGCCCGGTTGCGAGCGGGCCCCCCGTGCACCGGCCTGGTCCGACCAATCCTATCGACAGAGGGAATCGATTCCAGCCCGATCGCCGCCGGACTCTTCCGGGAGGAGGTCCGCCCTGCCAAGGACGAAGTAACGCGCCGTTACGACGTTACGCCGAGTTACTTAACGCCGCGGGTTCAAAGGGTTCCGGCGTTCGCGAGGCACGGCTCGAATCTGCAATTTTCGGCGCTACAAAAATGGCGGACTAGCTTAAGAGGATATGAAAGGCGCTAAGAAATTTAATCGTGTTTAATGCCGTTTTGAATACTCAAGTGGTAACATAAGGCACGGCTCGAATGTGCAGTTTTCGGCGCTACCAAAATGGCGGACTATCTTAAGAGGATATGAAAGGCGCTAAGAAATTTAATCAACATCGAGAAAATAAATTTCACCTATACCCTTTTTGGTGGTAATGCCGTTTTAAATACTCAAGTGGTAACATAAGGCACGGCCCGAATGTGCAGTTTTCGGCGCTACCAAAATGGCGGACTAGCTTAAGAGAATATGAAAGGCGCTAAGAAATTTAATCGACATCGAGAAAATAAAATTCATCTATACCCTTTTTGGTGGTAATGCCGTTTTGAATAATCAAGTGGTAACATAAGGCACGGCTCGAATGTGCAATTTTCGGCGCTACCAAAATGGCGGACTAGCTTAAGAGAATATGAAAGGCGCTAAGAAATTTAATCGACATCGAGAAAATAAAATTCATCTGTACCCTTTTTGGTGGTAATGCCGTTTTAAATACTCAAGTGGTAACATAAGGCACGGCTCGAATGTGCAGTTTTCGGCGCTACCAAAATGGCGGACTAGCTTAACACATTCGCGATCGGCAAATTTTTTCTGTTTCACATACTGAGTACTGACGAAAATAATGAAATTCTGAAACTGGTTGCCACAAACTTGTATCGTGTAACGTTATGAACGTGATCCACGTCAGCGACAATCAGGAATAGAATTTAAAATCACGAGAATTCACGTTAGCGGCAACCAGGAATAGATGTTGAAAAGACGTGAATTCACGTCAGTGGTCGCGAATGTGTTAAGAGAATATGAAAGGCGCTAAGAAATTTAATCGACATCGAGAAAATAAAATTCATCTATACCCTTTTTGGTGGTAATGCCGTTTTGAATACTCAAGTGGTCATAAGGCACGGCTCGAATGTGCAGTTTTCGGCGCTACCAAAATGGCGGACTAGCTTAAGAATAACTTAACTTTCACTCCGAGACCTCGTATTCCCATCGTTTTAGCATAGAAGCGCAGATAACACTTTTTTTGCCTTTATCCCGTTCAAATGCGAGTTTATCGATTACCAAAGTGTTCTAAATCGTCGTAAAATTATCCTGACCCTTTCGTTTCTCATATAAGAGTCTTCAATAATTGGATATTGATCGAAATGTGAGAGCTCGACGCCATTTTGGTTCTGGTCTGGGCTGAATTAAAAGATTCTTCTTAAAAATCCAAATTTGGAATGTGTCAGGACAATTCTTAAACGATCACGAGTCATGTGTCAAAGTTTCGGACGGTTTGGTCCAATACCCTTAAAAAAAAGTGTTGTATTCGAATCGACTGATTTTTTGTTTCATTTTACGTTAAGGGGGAATATGCAGTTATCATAGGCGAAATTAAATAATTTCGATCATCGTCGAAATCGCAAGTAGAGGAAAAGGAAAAGATGTAAGTTCACGATACGTGTCGGATAGCGAAGTAAAAGATCGATACGAGCCGGCTTAACGTGGCGTCGAGATTGTCGTGCAGTTCTAAGAACGTTCCTCGAGCCTAACTTAACCTGACCTGACATAAAGTTAACCCTCGACAACGGTACGAAACTTGAGACCCGTACATAGGAATACATGGGATTGGCTGTCTCGGAAACCGCAGTGCAGGAGGTAAGAGTGAAAATAATCTAACGCAACAGTGACATTGTCTCGCGGTCGCAATTACATAGTCTGAGCGAGCCTACATGGAAAAAGTACTCGTAATCTAAATAAACTAGTTTTCCCGTTACCGAGGAGAGGTGCGGTTGTCACGGGAGAATAGCGGTCATTTGGAGCGAAGGAATTCTCCTGTCTCGATAAACAATTGTTATAAATTTAGGTTTTCTCTTTCTTGGAAAAATGTCCTTTACAAAGTTGCATTAACTGCTGGTAATTACGGTACTAAATCAGGAAACACGAAAGTATCGCGCCAACTAATGCATTCATACATTCATTTTTTTAAACAGTTTTTATACATTTAGGTACCGTTTCGACTTTGCCTTTCCAGGAAAAATTTCAAATTCAAATTTACGTTAAATACTAATAATTGCAGGATTAAACGCAGGCAGGTATTTCCGTTCAGAAATGTACTTTGGAATCAATAAGAATCGTGTACGGTACATCCGCCATTTTGGAGACTGAAATGTATGACAATATTTGAAATATCACTGTGATATGAATGTTTTTCGGAATATTAAAAACATTAATGTAAAGAAGTACCATCCGACCACAGATTTTCCGAAATGTCATAACAAGTTTGGTACCACCTCTGTTCACCATCGGTTGAAAAATGGAGGTTCACCTATTGGAGAACAGAAGTAAATCAATTGTCCCTCATCAACGACTGATAAACTTAATTCACGACTGTAGCCAATTTCTAACTGCATGAAATTGACAAAAAAGCTATATTTCTCCAATGAAACGAGTATAGTCTGAAGTAACTAAATTTCGCCAGAAATTGTGACGCACTCCATGAAAGAGTTGCATCATCTCGAAGCATCGGTTCCAAAATCATGGATCCAGAGTGCGGAGGAGGCTGTCGGCAAACGGGAGTAAGTTAGGAAGCGCATCTCTGAACCTGCGATATTTCGGTACGGGATTCACGCGAGAATCGGGTTTAGCGATGGGAATAAAAAAATATGGCGGCCGAGGGGGGCGCCCGGGAGGAGGCGACGAAACGGGGGACGGCGAGAGAAAAGGAACGAACGGAGAGCACCGGCAACGCATTTTTCTTTGGACGGTGGAGCAGCCACCGTGTGATTACCCGGGACGAGAGGCATATATGAGTAATTTGTATTCAGCCCGATCATCCGTATCGAAATTCGAATCTACTTAGTTCTGAGAAGCCGGGGCACCTCGGCGTCCCCGTCGCCCCCGTCGCTCGGCCGATTCGGGCTGCCCAATCCGCCGTCCCTTTTGGCTCGATATAATATTATTCCCGGTTTAGTTTAATGGTTCCGGGCGATTATTACACGGGCCAGCGTAGCTGGGCCGACTACTCTCTTTCTCTCTCTCTCTCTCTCTCTCCCTGCCCATCCTTGCGCCCGAACGTATACGCGAGGGCCGAGGATACGCGCGCAGAAACCTAAGGCACGGAGTGGGCAGGCCACGGGAGGGGGAACAAAAAGCCCCAAAACAAAGCGCCATTATGATTAGTCCGACGGATGGGTGGTCCAAATTGCCGCGCTTGCATTCCTCCCAGGTCGGCCGCGGGCGGCACCGCTGCAAGAAGAGGGACCGACACTCCGCGGAAGCGCAGAGTGCAAGGACGACCCCTTGGAGTGTCCTTCCGATGGGGAAGAAAATCGAACTCCACTTCTGGAAGGAGTTCCCCTAAGTCCCAGACAGAATTCTGGCTCCGGTATGATGAAATGCTGCAGGACACGAGGAAAGATGATCCATTGGCGACAATGCGTGGGTCCAGGAAGCAGTAGGGTGGATGCTCTGACGAGGGCATGGTCCAAGTTCGTACCGCGGAGGACGTGGGACGAGAGAAGTACCTTCGATACCCTGGAGAAAATGGAGAACGTGAACTCTAAGAAGATGCCCTAGTTTTTATGGAAGACGGTGTTCTTGCGGGACCTAGAGTTTATCCAGGGTGAAAATTCGTAGTTTCGCGGTGGAATGGCGGAATTTCGTACTTTTGTCTTCTGACAGAGGTATGAAGATCCCCGGAGCATGCGTGGTCCAGCAGGTGGACTCTTTAATTAATACCTGTATCCTGAATTATGTAGATGTTCGCGTTCACCATCTTGGCGATTTACGCCACGTGAACGGCGAATCGAAGTTCTTCTGCTTGGAATCGCATGAACTTTCGGATTTACCATCTTGACGATTTATGCCGCGTAAACGGCTAAATCGCAATTCTATCCAGAATCGCATATATCGTTCGCATTCACCATCTCGACGATTTCCGCCGCGTAAACGACTAAATCGCAATTCTATCCAGAATCGCATATACGTTCGCGTTCACCATCTTAACGGATTACGCGGCGTAAACGGCAAATCGCAATTCTATCCAGAATCGCATAGATGTTCGAGTTCACCATCTTAACGGATTACACCGCGTAAACGGCAAGTCGCAATTTTATCCAGAATCGCATATACATTCGCGTTCACCATCTTGACGATTTTCGCCGCGTAAACGGCTAAATCGCAATTCTATCCAGAATCGCATATACGTTCGCGTTCACCATCTTAACGGATTACGCCGCGTAAACGGCGAATCGACAGGAGTAACCAAGAAGAGGAGGTCGATGGGCCTTTCGTCGAAACTCATCAGGCCCTGGAGGCCTAAGAATCGTTAGCGGAATCGAACGATTAGGAGAGCCTGCGGAGATTAATGGCCTCCCGAGACGTCTGACCAGCGACCGGGTTATTCCCCTTCACGAGGGGATTTTGATTTCCGTCTGGTTCCAAAAAAAAAAAAAGAGAAAAAGGGAACGCGCGTCCCAATCGAGGAAGGACCGCGTGGGCTGATTCGGAAATTGCGAAGTGAGGAAGGGGTCGAGTGAACGCGTGGGCGAGAAGCGGATGTGCGGTTAACGGATAATGTTAAACGGAATACCTGTGGCACGATCGGGTGGCTTTCACTTTTCGCATTTTCACCTTTCCTCCGGCCTCCCGTATCGAGTTCACTTTCCGGCCAGCTCGATCAAAATGACCCCCGTAACGAGGCTAAAACGAAAACCGGTAATGCGTTGAACGCTTACATCAAAGGATACATCTTTTCACCACAATACGTTTCACTAATTCCTGATGCGACATTTCCATACATTAAAGAAAAAAAAAAAAAAGAAACAGTTACTTAATGCTATTGCTGTCTACGATCCAAAAAGAACCATTTTTATAGCCATACCATTTCCATACATTAAAGAAAAAAAAAAAAAAGTTACTTAATGCCATTGCAGTCTACGATCCAAAAAGAAACATTTTCTATAGCCATACCATCTTCGTTCTAAAATCAGTCACTTTTAACCCGACCGGCACTTATAAAACGACGATATATGGTTATCCGGCACTAAAAGGGTTAAATAACAATCCTCGCAAAAGGGGAAAAGCACTCCATGTTCCATTTTCCAAAACCACCCTAAGAAAAAACTGTCACTGAACGTAGGAAATATATTTTTCAACTATATCAATGAGACGTCATGTCGAGGAATAATTATCTCACTAAAATAAACTCAAATATACTGAATGCAACATTTTCTCCGAATTATGACGATTTATTTCTGTCGAGTAAATTTTCTTCGAATTAACAAAGTACTTCTGGCACTATTCAAAGAAATGTCACTTTGGTCGAATGAAATTTTAATTCCCAGTGCACATAATGTCAATTATAAATACCAATTTTCCAATGCCGTATGATAATAAATATAGGTGCCTATTTAACAACACCACTTAACAGCAGAGTTCCAACTACCCTATTCATCCACGTTCTTATAAAACATGATTAATCCAAGAAATATGAAAAATAAATGCACTAGCGTGTGTATTTTTTTTATTAAATTGTTGAAAAAAAAGAAACCTCAGACACCCACACACATAAATACTCCTTGGCTATCCCCTCCACCTTTCGTAATAAACCCGAATAATCGCGGATGGACAGAAGAGGGGCGAAATCGTCGCGGAGCCGAAGGGAGGGGGGGTTGCTGATTTATGAACGAGATCAATTAACCGGATGGCGGTGGCACGAGAGGTGGGTACGAAGTACGAAGTACGAGGAAGAAGAAGAAGAACACGACGAAGAAGTCGGCGGAGAGAAGCGAAGAGGGGGGAGCCGCGGAATAAGAAGAAGGCACCCAGTGGGTAATGCATGCAGTCGGCAACGGAGCAGGGGAGGGTCCCAAGAAGCAGGGGGGAGGGATATTAATGAAGATATTCAAATGAGAGAAAAATGAGGAGAGGTGGCCTTTGTCGGGCGTTCGGGTTCGAGCGGTGACTCGGCCTATGTAGATTATCCTCCTTGCCGCCCTCCACCCTCCCCCTGCACCCCCGCACCGACCAAGACGCGTAAAACTCGGCCCGCTCTCGGTTTTGAACCCTTTCTTTTCGCCGCTGGTAGAAATTCTACCGTGAAATACAGTTCAAGGCGCGGTCAAAGTCCATGACCAAAGGGAGGGCGTGGTAAGACGATGAGAGAGGAGCGATTCTGCCCTCCGAGTGATCCTCTAATGTAGCGCGTGCAGCATATGTCGGGTTTGGAGAGGGGACCTGGCAAAGGAAGGTGGGAAATGGAACCAGTCGATTCTTTTTTAGATGGGGTGGTACTTTTACTCGAAGCGGAATTTTTCTTACCACGTTGACTGCCGTGCAAGATTTGGAGGAGCTCTTGTTACAAGTGTAAGAATAGGAGTCGCATCACCGAGCGAAAGAAGTTCATTCTTTTACAGATGTTAATGTGGTACTTTTATTCTAAGCGGAAATTTTTTCTCAACACCTCGACGGCTGTGCAAGATTTGGAGAACCGACTGTCATGCCACGAGGGTAAGAATGACAGTTGTATCACTGGTACCCGTTTACAAGGCGTGCCACGATGAAAACAAATTTTGACAATGTACCTGCCAACGTGCTAATGAAATGTAACCTTTAAGGATTATCGTATCGTTATCGTTAATTGTTTCAGATCGAGGGTGAGTATGGAACAATGGAGGTGGAATTTTTCAAGCTGCATGTGTTCCTTATTAATTGTTACAGATTGAGGTTAAGTGGAACTAGGGGAGCGGCTGGATGTAGGTGAGGCTTATCCTTTGGAAGGGCTGCAAGGGTTAGGCTGCTCGATTTAAATGGCCAGGACAAAGAGTCCAGGGAAACGGTCCAAGGAGGTCCTCCGGGTCCCGGCAGAAGTCGACACCCCCCGCGAACTCGATCCGTCATTAGCTCCAGGCGGGGGTGGCGAGAGGCGGCGTTCTTAATTCACTTGTTTCTTCGGTTTTCACTCGGATGAAATTAGAGCCCACGCCCCTCCCGGTGGGCTCGGGATGTCATTAAGAGCCTTTTAAATCGCCCTTAAGAACCGCCGGGCCATTAGGGACTCGCGCGAGGAAAAGGGCAACCCTTGTACGCGTATTCCTTTTTTCCGCCCCCCGCAACCCCCGCTCCCGCCGTCGGACTACAATACTCGGCGTATCTACTTTGCGTTTTATCCAGTTAGTTGCACTAATGTCGTTACTCGTCTTCCCGGCATGCTTCTTCCACTTTCGCGGGCCGGAGGCCGAGGCGAAGGGGTTGCCACCACCGCCGCCTTTTAACGCGCTTATTTATCGCGAGCCACCCCCGGACAGCTAAGAATCCCCCTTTTCTGCGTTTTCTCCCAGGGTGACAAATCGTCCCCTCGATGTTCCTAAGTTCCGTTGACTGTCGCCTAGAATGACAGGAAAGCGGAAAAGTTGAACGGCCAAGATGGCCGCCGTTCATAAAGGGACTCGATTCGCGACTTTGACCCCGCAAAATCCCACCGGCGCCTGTAAATATTCCTCAGCAACGAATTCTTCGGGAAATACGCCTAGGAACGTTGAAGAAACTGCAAGTTTTAAGTCGATTCGGGAGAATTAAATAACCTTAGATAAACGAGATGGATCGAAAGAAGTATCGAGGATAACTGAACTCTCATCGAACGCCCGAGTGAAGAGGAAATCGTCATTCAATTTTCTTGAATTCCTTTTTTGTATAATTTTTAATCGTCACTTTAAGTCAAGAGTTGATATCAATGATTCGAGGGATGCAGTTCTTCTTGATCACGAATGAACTAGTGGTTACGAAAGGTTTAAACAAATTTTTCCAGCGTAATCTGATGTACCTTGACTTCCTATCAGCGTTTGCTCGTGTATATAAATTATGTACTTTTATACCTAGGAGCGGAACAAGTGGCAATTTAATTGTACCTATGAAATTTAGACTGGTTCTTGTTAGAAAAAGGAATAACTACTATGAAATTACCGTTGAAAGAATTACCGGCAGCGCGAAAATAATGGCAATGTCCTCTCTCTCTCTCTTCTCGTACCTTCTAGCACTTTTTACCCCTCCGGTGTGTCAACGGGCACCATGCTATCTAAAAGTTAATGGTAAGGCGTGGCTAGAAAAATGGCTACTTCTCGCGGCAGAAATTATACACGGCATGCTCTTTTAAACTCTCTCCGGGCCCCCTTGTCCTGGGAAACATAGTAATTTCTCGTGATAATTCCGCAACTTTTCGAGAGGCATTCTCCTCCCCGCATTCATGTCAGTCGACGAAATGGCCCCGGAAGTAGCTAAAATGGCGCCACCTTTCCACCAGAGAAGCACGGTAGCCCAAGATTTGATTAACGGTCTCCTTCCCTCCATTTTCACTATTCTTCTTTTCTCTTTGTCTAGTTCTTTTTCTCGATTCGGCTTTCCGCGAACAAAGGAGCCGCAAAAGGCGGCGGGACCGGATTTTGACGGCCATTTTCTTCGGTCCCTGAATTGGCTTTGATTTTCGATCGCTTCCGATCGCCTAAAGGAAATCGATCCTGCATCCGTCGAGTCACCCCAGGATACCTGGGAAACACTTCCCCAAGCAGGATAATTAGAAACGGAACGATTCGGTTTATCTGGAAATCTATTAGGCCTCCGAAAGAAGCGTAGGTTTCCATTTACAAATTTTGCACACCCTAATTTCGAACTCTATTTCCCATCGACGTCATTTTAGACACTTTTGTACATATATACCGCTCATATAATTAGAAACAATTCCTCTTGACTATAGAAAATGCCAGCACGTTATACTCCTTATTTATTTACACATTTGTTAATTTATTCACTAATGTAATGATAATTTCGCTCTTCACAAAATTTAAGAACTTCAAGTGTTCCAAAGTACCCGAACGCTACCACATACACCATAACCTCAAACTGAATTATCCACCTGAAACTAATAATTTCCGGAGACTTAGTAATTAACACGCTCAACACCTATTCGTAATTAAAATACGACCCACATAACTCTGCAGCTCATGTAATATACAACATAACCTCAAATTGAATAATCCACCTGGAACTAGTAATTTCAAGAGCGCTGGTAATTAACGATCTTAATATCTATTCGTAATTAAAATGCGATAAGACAATTCCGCAGCTCAGTTTGGGTGATGCGATATTTAAACGTTTATTAATAATTTTTTTATTGTATTAATGTAATAATAAATTATATAATAATTTAACATCGAGGCGGCGATAAACCCGAAAGGATCATTGCTAAAAAACGTATTATACCCTAGTTTAGCCTTTGGATCCTGATAATTAACAATCATCGCTAAACAAAACATTATACCCCAGTTTAGCCTTTCGACCTAGGATGACAAAAATTTCTTTCATTATTTCGTTCTTTACAAAATTTAAGAACTTCAAGTATCCTACAAGACACGATCGGTACCACACACGCCATAACCTCAAATTAAATTAATCATCTGAATCCAATAATTTCCAGAGACCTAGTCATTAACACTCTGTAACTCATTAAATATACAACATAACCTGAAATTGAATGACCCACCTGAAGCCACTAATTTCAAGAGTCTGATAATTAACAATCTTCATATCTATTCGTAATGAAAATCCGATAAGACAATTCCGCAGCTCATTTTGGGTGATGCGATATTTAAACGTTCATTTCTGAATAATTGAGCATCGAGTCGGCGATAAACCCAAGACAAGCATCGCCAAGGGACGCCGTGGGCGCCTGGCGATAAAAACGGGGGCGGAATTAAAAATTAAAAGAAATTGAAACAACCACCGTAAAGCATTGATAAAGGTTATCGCGCGGCGTTGCATCATAACCGCGACGGCGGCCGGGCGTGGGACGTCGCGACTCGCGGATTTCCACTTCCAATTAATCGGGCGAAGAGTTATCGAGCGTGTTATCGCGCATTCCCTAATCTTGACTCTCGTGCGCTCGCCCACGCGCGGCGCCGATTAGCCGAGGCGAGTAAATACTCGCGAATCGCGATTAGGCCTTGCGTATACACGACGCGAGAAGGTAGCGCGCGCGCGCGATAACTCGACGATAACCTATCTCTGGAAACGCGTACCGGTAAATCACGAGGCGTCCCTCCCCTCCGAGTTTACGGTAAAGTCGAGCGGCGATCGGCTAAGCGCGCCTTCGGCCGCCATTACGCGGAGGGGGACCTTTAACGAAGCGACGAAAAGGAGGAAAAACCAGGGAAAGAGGAGAAAAGGAGAGAAAAAGGAGAAAGGAGGGAGTCGACGGGATTCCTCGGGGAAGTCCCTGGCCGCCATTCCGGTCGGGAGGAACTCCTGTGCGCCGCCATTTTGTTTCCGAAGCCCGACTCAGCCGCAGCGTCGCGGCTTCCGGTACGGCGACCGCATGCGGAATTTCCGAGTAAACTGTAAAATTCGTGATAATTACATGGTACTTTTTTTTAGATTCATGAGTAAGGAAACTGAGGAAAAAGAGAGAAATAGGAGTGAAAAAATTGGAATACTTTGGAATGACAATTGTGGATGTCTAATTACCACGTACCTACTTATCATGTTTATTATATGTTTGGGGCGATGAAAGGAAACCATGACAGTGTCTCGGTAATTACAAATATTTTTTTAACCATCTCATTTTGTTTCCGAAGCTCGACTCAGCCGCAGCGTCGCGGCTTCCGGTACGGCGACCGCATGCGGAATTTCCGAGTAAACTGTAAAATTCGTGATAATTACATGGTACTTTTTTTTAGATTTATAAGTAAGGAAATTGAGGAAAAAGAGAGAAATAGGAGTGAAAAAATTGAAATACCTAGGAATAACAATTGTGGATGTCTAATTACCATGTACCTATTTATCATGCTTATTATATGTTTGACGTGATGAAAGGAGACCAAGTATTTTTTTAACCATCTCTATCTATGTAATATCTATGTAAAATCCGTAAGAATTATACGGACTGTTCTCAAGATCAAACAATGAACCAGGAGGCAGAGGATATGCACTAATTACCCTCTAATTATTTTTCTTAATTACCACGTTAGGCGAAATTAATATGCCTTCTAGAGAGCGAAAAATCTCTGGATCGCCGCCGCTGTGGCGCCACCGCATGCGGAACATCAGCTGTGATCAACGTCTAAAATCCATAAAAATAATACACAATTGTGCCCATAATTATGAAAGTGGTCTAAGTCAAAATTAAAAAAAAAATGAGTTTATCAGTTATTTCACGCCATATTATTTCAAACGAAATTAATTCAATATAATTTCGAAACAAAAAATACATGACTTAGACCACTTTCATAATTATGGGCACAATTATTCTTACAAGGAACGTATCCCAGGTCAATCCCTCCGATTTGATTTCTTTTATAATATGTCATAGTAGACTAAAAACTAAGCGACACGTATTTTTTTATTATCTGCCATTAAACACTTTAAGGGGGTGAAACCACCATCCAAAGTAAGGTCTGTGAGGGGTGGCTCACCCCTTAATTTTTTTTTCTTAATTAAGAAAATTATATTTTCCATTTCTCGTTATGAGAAAGCTTTTCCAGGTTGTTTGGTTAAAAAATATGTTCTCGTGGGTGAAACTGCCAAATCGCCCCTTGACCATGCCTTACTTTGGATGGTGGTTTCACCCCCTTAAAGCGTTTAATGGCAGATGAAAAAAAATACGTGTCGCTTAGTTTTTAGTCTACTATAACATATTATAAAAGAAATGAAATCGGAGAGATCGAGCTGGGATACCTTCCTTGTTATTTAGATGTTGAGCCAAGCACAGATAAGCGCTTGGTTCTAATTATCGCATTTTTCTAAATTAACATGCCTTCCGGACAGCAAAAGGTCTCCGAATCGCCGCCGCCGCATGCGGTGATTAGCGCTCATTAATCCCAGGACGCGCGATTATTGCGGGCGACGACAATGAGAGTAAGTCGAATCGAACGCGGCGTCGCAATCGCTAGGCGGAATCTCGGGGCTTAATTGTTGCACTCTATATGCTAAGCATGGCGTGTGGGGATGATATCTCGGTCCTCCGGGCGAGTTATGGCCGCGGTCGCCGCCTCCGTCATGCGAGCGAGGCGTCGCGACGCCGGCCGGCGTCCCCGATTTTCGGCTCTCGATTTAACGCCCATCCGAGATGCGGGCGAGATCCGACGCCGAATATCCGATTCTGAAAGACGTCACTCGATATTCCGTACCGACGTCTGCGGGCGTCCTCGGGACGCCATCGGCGTCGCGGCGTCTTTTGTTTCGCCATGCGGGCGGCTGCTACATGGGTGGCGAGCAGTTGTTGCTAAGAAAAAAAGGAAAATGGATAAAATTACAAAAGGAATACGCACGACCCATTTTGTGGGTCCATACACCGAGGAAAAGGTTTCTTTAAGGTCGGCACTGGATCTATATCCTGAGGAAGGAATTTCCCTGAACCAAAGAGATATTTCTCTGAATAATACCGAGGATATATTTTTTTAATTAAAACAATTATTATTTGACTCAAATAAACTGGAATAAATTGAGGGCAACGTTTCTTCGGAATTATGACAATTCATTTGAGCTAAATACGGTGGTGCTCCTTTTCCTTGGGATTTCCTGTAACGCGTTCCCTTAAGGTAATATGAAAGGGTCATTCTATGTATATGAAACGTCAAAATATTATAAAACCTTTCGCCAAACTGGATGCACCGAATCGTTGGAAGCTTCAGCACGCGATTATAAATTCTCTAATAAAGAACATGGTACTCGTGAAAGTTCATTTTTAATACACAATTTCTTTTTTATCCCAGACTAGATCCAAGGATAAATAT